>NC_092213.1:50271998-50318163 GCF_043381705.1 Parasteatoda tepidariorum | reverse complement strand
AAAGCTGAAAACTAAATAGATATTAATGTTAATATGTAATTCTGGTGAGTTTGAAGTGAAAATTTGTTTTAGTTTTTTAGAGATATATTGTTAAAAAAGGTGACATGGTTGCTAGATTTTGAATAACTCGCTTTTTTGGCAGTCTTGATATGGCCTCTTTCCATATGTTTATTACTGTTTGTTCTTGTTGCAAGCTGTGCACCATCTTATGTTAGGGTTAACACTTTTAGCATTGTAAACACCAGTATTGTTAGCGCTAAGCATTGCTTTTAGCATTGTAAACACAAGTAATAAGTAATCAAATACATTGTTTGCAAGAATCTCAAAACACAATGATGCCAAATGGCTTTAAAATACAACGGAAACAGTAACTCGGAAATTTAGGAGGTACCGAGCTTGCAGCGTTCCCTAGTGTAGAAAGCACCATCCATACGTGTTTCAAGTCGTCATAAAATACTTTTCCTTCGTCAGTATTCCTATTTATGTTAAAATCACTGTCAAGAGAGTAATTATAAGTTAATAATAAAAAGAATATAAAAATACTTTAAATTATTATTATGTAAATACATTAAAAATGCCTGCTGGGGAGAAAAAAATAAATAAAAAACTTCCTCTGGAAAAAAATCAGCTAAAGAAGTTCCAAAATTTTAGTTTGCTTATTTTTTTTATTTATTTATTCTTGTTGTACTGCTTTTTTTTTTATGTTAACCTGATTTTTTGACGCTTACAACTATTAAAATCACCGTCAAGACAGTAATTATAAGTTAATAATAAAAAGAATATAAAAAAGTTATAGTTTAGTAACATCATTTAGGAATAGTTTTAGTTAATGGCAATTTAATCTCATCAAATATTAAATAGCACATTTCAGGCTCTTCTGATTTTAAGGTGTTGACATTTCATATTATAAAATTAAAAATAAAAAATAAACTCACCAACTCAATGCACAACAAAATTAAAAGTGAAAAAAGGAATTCTAAAAAAATTATCAAACAGCAGCTGTCGCCATAGCACCATGCATGCAATGACGACGCATGCGCAATGTTTACCATTACTTTGGAATACAGTTGAAAAGTGTGAGGACGTCCAAATAAGGTGCGCATGCCATCAAACCCAAAACAACACCCATTTTGCCAATAAGTTGCATGGACTGCAAATTTAAAAGTCGGAAATAAAACCTATTTTAAGATTAGTAATGAAAATGAAAAATCGAATTAAATCCTCTAATTAAATACTATTTTGAAAACAGTTTCTGATAGATTATAAAGTTTACAATTAACTTATTAACTTCATTTTGTAAAGTTGGGGTTCCGCTAATAGAAGATTGATTATTTAGGGTTCCATAGAAAAAGAATTGGGAACCTCTGGTTTAGAGGCTCATATATGCATAACATTAGAAAACACTCGCTGTGATAGTGTTTAGAAAATCAAGCAGGTGTTATGACGAAGTTACATTGCTATTTCGCGCATTTTCATTGGGTTGGAAAATCTATCTATATGGTCTTAAATATGAAAAAGATCCAAACATATTTAGTTGTCCCCAGCATAACATTGCTATAAGTAATAACGGCATTTACCTGTAAATTGTTGATTTATCCTCCAAGGTATTTTTCTGTAATAATTATTTATCATCCCTTCTTAATATTATTCTTTGTCAGTATTATGTTTTTGATTTTCATTATTATTCAAAATTTAAGACTTAAAACTAAAATTGGTGCTCCTTTTCATGATATTATTAAATAATCGAACGGTAATATTCTATGGTAAAGATCTCACAGTGTTACAATTATTAAACTGTAAATNACAATCTATTTTCAAATGGGCTACCGAAGCGGGGGTGCCATCCCCTCTGCAGAGGATCAAAATTGTGATGTTTCCCAGACCGTCGCCAATGGCCCATTGTGCAGCTCTAGTGCGACGTAAATGAACTACAACAACAACATCAAATATTATAGACATGTAAAATGCTGGTATCGGCCACTCGATAATTCTTAAGACGCACCGGACTTAAATGACGAAATTAAGATAATGGAGGAAAAAAAAAAAATGCAAAATTTCCAAAAAAAAAAAAAAAAAAAAAAAAAAAAAAAAAAAATGGAAATAAAATGAAGGTGAAAAATTAAACTAAAACAATCACTGCAGCCGAGAGACAAATAAGGGCAGAATGCATTTCCAGGAGTTATAGAGAACTGGAAAGGAACTCATCTCGTTAACTCAGGAATTAGCATTCCTATGAATGAAACAAGATTCCAGATAATCCGGATGAGCTTATGTACCTAGGACGTGGAAAAATTTTGGAGTCATCAAAGTTTATTTTTTATCCAAGCTTCCAACAATGTACTGCAATAAATACCCATGTACACATTTATTTTAATAAATTTTATATTTATTTTAATTTTTTTTAATGTGAAACTGTAGTTCAATAGAATTGAATTGTATTGAAAATAATTAATACGCAATTGCCATTTAAAGTAATGAATACAAAATAATCATCTGAAATCCCACTCAATTTTAAGAAAATTACTTGCATATTATGCTTATTACATCATAGCTAAATGCGCTCTTAGACGAAGCATATTTACTAAATATCTATTAGAAATAAAAAAAAAAATATTCCTAGTTCAGCAACTACAAATTTAATAAGGATTTAAAATAATAAGTTTGCGCAAAAGTTGAAACGGTAATCGAGCAAAATGATACCTAATAAAATCGAATCCCAAATCAATGGAACAAAATCTGCGTTCTTGCAACGAAAAATTTGGGGTTCTTTTAATAGAATAATTTTTATTACCTTCATTTAACAATCTGTTTATCATTCAAATATCAAAAGTGATTGCAAAGCGATCGGAGGGTAGATGAGCGAAACCGAAGAGGGGCTACAGCCCCCTAGTATAAACCAATTCGTATTAGAAAACGTTTTATAAAAAGAAATAATTTGAAAATCACTTACGCTATTCGTTTTTTCATTACCTATTTTTAGTTTTTATAATGGGAGCGTTTTTCTCCCATCAGTTGGGAAAAATTATTTATCTTTTTATACTTAATGAATTTTTTTCCCATTTCTTCTTGAGATCTATACTAGAATGTTTTGGTTGCGTAACTAATTATTTAGGAGATTAACCTCAATCATTTCTTGAAGAGTTGATCTATGGCTAAATAAGCACGGAACCAGAAATTCTTTTTCAGAAGAAAAAGTCATTCGAGCATCGAGAGACATCCGTTTTTCCTCCATTTTCTAAAAATTTTTGACGTTTAGCCTCTTTACTTAATTATGAGTTGAGTGTTACAGCACATGAAAACTTTTAACCGTTTTATTGGTGTTTATTTTCTTCACATCAATAACAGAATGTATATTCAGTGAAATTTAATTTTTTACGACCATGTTAAAAAATTTGATACAACAACATTGACTTTCATATTTTGAAAGAATGTTTAAATTTGAAATTTAACTCCAGGAAGACAAATAAACTCTTGATCGAACATTAGGTAAACTTTTTGAAGGGAAGTTAAATGTACAGGTTAAAGTATATGAAAATATTTAAACATCTTATTATATCAGTGTTTATCTTCTTCACATTAATAAGAGAATGTATATTCAGTGAAACTATATTTTTTACGACCATGTTAAACAATTTGATGAAGCAACATTGACTTTCATATTTTGAAAGAATGTTTAAATTTGAAATTTAACTCCAGGAAGACGAATAAACTCTTGATCGGACATTAGGTAAACTTTTTGAAGGGAAGTTAAATGTACAGGTTAAAGTATATGAAAATATTTAAACATCTTATTATATCAGTGTTTATCTTCTTCACATTAATAAGAGAATGTATATTCAGTGAAACTCTATTTTTTACGACCATGATAAAAAATTTGATACAACAACATTGACTTTCATATTTTGAAAGAATGTTTAAATTTGAAATTTAACTCCAGGAAGACAAATAAACTCTTGATCGAACATTAGGTAAACTTTTTGAAGGGAAGTTAAATGTACAGGTTAAAGTATATGAAAATATTTAAACATCTTATTATATCAGTGTTTATCTTCTTCACATTAATAAGAGAATGTATATTCAGTGAAACTCTATTTTTTACGACCATGATAAAAAATTTGATACAACAACATTGACTTTCATATTTTGAAAGAATGTTTAAATTTGAAATTTAACTCCAGGAAGACAAATAAACTCTTGATCGAACATTAGGTAAACTTTTTGAAGGGAAGTTAAATGTACAGGTTAAAGTATATGAAAATATTTAAACATCTTATTATATCAGTGTTTATCTTCTTCACATTAATAAGAGAATGTATATTCAGTGAAACTATATTTTTTACGACCATGTTAAACAATTTGATGAAGCAACATTGACTTTCATATTTTGAAAGAACGTTTAAATTTGAAATTTAATTTCAGGAAGACAAAGAAACTCTTAATCGGACATTAGATAAACTTTTTGAAAGGAAGTTAAATATACAGTACTAGTTAAATGTGCAAGTTAATGTACATGAAAATATTTAAAACGTCTTGTTATCAGTGTTCATTTTATTCACATCAATAACAGAATGTATATTCAGTGAAACTGAATTTTTTACGACCATATTAAAAAATTTGATGCAACAACATTGACTTTCATATTTTGAAAGAACGTTTAAATTTGAAATTTAACTTTGGGAAGGCAAAGAAACTCTTAGTTGAACATTAAACTTTTTGAAGGAAAGTTAAATGCACAAGTTAAAGTACATGAAAATTCTTGAACGCCTTATCAGTGTTTATTTCCATCAAATTACATAATAACATAATATATTACATTATTTTATATATTACATTATAATAGCATTATTGTTGATAACATAATATATATTCAGTGAAAATAAATCTTTTGTGACCATGTTAAAAAATTTGATGCACTAACCTTGACTTTCATATTTTGAAAGAAGGGTTAAATTTGAAATTTAACTTTAGGAAGACAAAGAAACTCTTAATCGAACATTAGATAGAGGGCAGTTAAAATCTATTTGATATATGGTTAATGCTGACCAAATCCACATGAAAACTTAAATTTTCTGTGAAGTAAGTTTAGAATGTGTTTTTTTGGCTATATTTTCATAATCAGGAACTAAAATATTAATGAAATGCTAAACCGACAAGAAAGAAATTATTTATTTATTCTTCTGAAATTTTACAGTTTTACAGGATATAAAGATTTTGAAGTATTTTTGATGGAATTAATCAATTGTACTAAGTACAAAGAAGCTAGATTTTTTTTTAAATTTTGCAATTTAATGACCTTGGAGGTATTATATATATATAATATGGTGTTAATTAAATGTACTAAGTATAAACAATAGCGATTTTTTTAAAAAAATTTTACATTTTATCAGGACAACTTGTAAGGAATTGACAATTCTGGTAAAAAAAAGAAGATAAAAAACATAATTTTATCTAATAAAATTACACTACACGGTATTCAATTCATTTACTTATTACTTTTTTTCCATTCAATTGATGACGGTTTGCGGAAATTCTGATTTTTAAAATTACAGCTCTTACTACCCAACATTTCGAAAACATATAAAACTCAAAAAAAGTAAATTTGATCTACTAAGTGATTTTTATACCATGCTCTAAGGTATCACGTTAAAATTATCCAATATTGCCACATTTACCAAATTTTATCATAGATTAAAAAACCATATTTTTCGTTTATTATATCAAAGTCATTACCAAAGCACTTTGGAGAAAATTACTGATCTTTTTGGTGTTCCCATAGATCCAGAAACACGCTAAATTTTACACTATTTTGACCGTACTTTTTTTTTACAGTGTATAAAGACCTTGGCGTATATTATAAGATTAAGGAAATATACTATGTACAAACAAGAGTGACTTTTAAATTTTTTTTTTAATAATTTAACTGGGTACATAGACTTTAGGATTATTGTATATTCGAGGAATAAATAAATGTAGAAAGACAAACAAGAGTGAATTTTACAAATTGTACAAATTAATAAGGAATATTACCAATTTACTAAGGTAGGAAAGAAATTCATAATGCGATAAAAATTAAAATGTCAAAAGAAAACACATATGTAAAAAATCAAAATTTAAGAAAAAAAAATATTTTAATATGACAAGAAATTTTTTTTTAAAGAAAAAAACTACTTTTAAGGTAAATGGAAGAATATTTTAGTTATAATCACTCAATATGCACATGAAATTTTTTATATCTCTATAGAACACAAAAGCATAATGTCAAGAAACCGTTCATCATTTTTATTATCGCTTATCATAATTCAGTTATCGTTTGTCATTATCACCCAGAAAAGAATGTTACATGGCCCAGTTATCTTAAATAAAGGTCCAGATTATTTTGGTTGTCATCAGCATAAAATTAATAATAAGTTATGATGGTTTTGTTTACCTGTAAAATGTTTATTTCTTCTTATAAGGGAAAGGCATTTAGCTGTAACATTTATTTGTCATCTCTGCTATCAATCCGTATTTGATTTTGATTACTCTTCCAGAACTAAGGCATAAAACTAAAAGCTGTGTTTCTTTCTCATAAAGTAGTCCTATGTTACCTTATAACGAAATATTTTAAGATAAACATATTTAAACTTATTTAGTTTTTACAATTAATAAGTAGCATTTATCTTTAATTTAAGTTTCGTGTAAAAATGTGTACAGTCAACATTTTTAGATAAAATATTATTTCAAATTTAGAAAACATAATTTGAAATTTATTTTTTGTTCCATTACTAAATAATCTCTACGACGAAAAACAATAAACGAGTTTTTTTTTTAACCCACTGGCGGTTAAGGAAATGGGCAAAATTGGGAGAATGTTTCTCCCCTACACACAGTTCCCCTATCAGTTAACATGGGAAAACCGGTTTTGCTATGCAGAGAAGACTGCAGGTTAAAATGCGATTTTTTACGTGCAGAACCGTCAGTGGGAGAACCGTCAGTAAACAAATATCAAATAAGAACTTTAAAAAAATGGTAGATGAAGTTGGAACCAAGCATTAATTTTATTCCAATTGAATCAGGAACCTAAACAGGGAAAACACATCTGTGTTTACAAATTAATTCTGTTAGAATTATCAAATAAATATGAGTAACATTTACTCTTAATTTAAGCTTTGTGTAAAACTGCGTTGATTCAGCATTTTCAGATAAAATATCAATTCAAATTTAGAAAACATAATTAGAAATTTATTTTTTGTTCTATTACTAAATAATCTCTTCGACGAAAAACATTTAACGAGCTTTTTTTTTTTAAATAAACAAATATCAAATAAGAATTTCAAAAAAATGATAGATGAAGTTGCAACCAAGTATTAGGATTAAATTTTATTCCAATTGAATCAGGAACCTAAACTGGGAAACCACATCTGTGTTTACAAATTAATTTTGTTACAATTATCAAACAATAAATGATTAGCATTTACTTTTAATTTAAGCTTTGTGTAAAACTGCGTTCAGTCAACCTTTTCAGATAAAATATCAATACTAATTTAAGAAACATAATTATAAATGAACTTTTCGCACTATCTATATTATATAAAGCGCTAATACGTATGTATCAATAAAACCGATGATGTTTCTTTTCCCGCGTTGGCAACAGTTTTCATTTTTAATTGATAGGCTTCGGCGCGCAAGAGCACGTAGTGAGCATCATATGGCTAATCTATATTTTATAAAATGCTAATACGTTTTAATTGATAGGCTTCGGCGCGCAAGAGCACGTAGTGAGCATCATATGTCTAATCNCAAATTAATTTTGTTACGATTATCAAACAATAAATGAGCAACATTTACTTTTAATTTAAGCTTTGTCTAAAACTGCGTTGAGTCCACATTTTCAAATAAAATATCAATACAAATTTAAGAAACATAATTATGAATTAACTTTTTGGACTGTTACTAAATAATCTCTTCAACAAAAAACATTTACCGAGTTTTTTTTTAAATACATAAATATCAAATAAGATTTTTTAAAAAAATGGTTGATGGAATTTCTACCAAGTATTAGGATTAAATATTATTCCAATTGAATCAGAAACTTAAACTGGGAAACCACATATGTGCTTACAAATTAATTTTGTTACGATTATCAAACAATAAATGAGCAACATTTACTTTTAATTTAAGCTTTGTCTAAAACTGCGTTGAGTCCACATTTTCAAATAAAATATCAATACAAATTTAAGAAACATAATTATGAATTAACTTTTTGGACTGTTACTAAATAATCTCTTCAACAAAAAACATTTACCGAGTTTTTTTTTAAATACATAAATATCAAATAAGATTTTTTAAAAAAATGGTTGATGGAATTTCTACCAAGTATTAGGATTAAATATTATTCCAATTGAATCAGAAACTTAAACTGGGAAACCACATATGTGCTTACAAATTAATTTTGTTACGATTATCAAACAATAAATGAGCAACATTTACTTTTAATTTAAGCTTTGTCTAAAACTGCGTTGAGTCCACATTTTCAAATAAAATATCAATACAAATTTAAGAAACATAATTATGAATTAACTTTTTGGACTGTTACTAAATAATCTCTTCAACAAAAAACATTTACCGAGTTTTTTTTTAAATACATAAATATCAAATAAGATTTTTTAAAAAAATGGTTGATGGAATTTCTACCAAGTATTAGGATTAAATATTATTCCAATTGAATCAGAAACTTAAACTGGGAAACCACATATGTGCTTACAAATTAATTTTGTTACGATTATCAAACAATAAATGAGCAACATTTACTTTTAATTTAAGCTTTGTCTAAAACTGCGTTGAGTCCACATTTTCAAATAAAATATCAATACAAATTTAAGAAACATAATTATGAATTAACTTTTTGGACTGTTACTAAATAATCTCTTCAACAAAAAACATTTACCGAGTTTTTTTTTAAATACATAAATATCAAATAAGATTTTTTAAAAAAATGGTTGATGGAATTTCTACCAAGTATTAGGATTAAATATTATTCCAATTGAATCAGAAACTTAAACTGGGAAACCACATATGTGCTTACAAATTAATTTTGTTACGATTATCAAACAATAAATGAGCAACATTTACTTTTAATTTAAGCTTTGTCTAAAACTGCGTTGAGTCCACATTTTCAAATAAAATATCAATACAAATTTAAGAAACATAATTATGAATTAACTTTTTGGACTGTTACTAAATAATCTCTTCAACAAAAAACATTTACCGAGTTTTTTTTTAAATACATAAATATCAAATAAGATTTTTTAAAAAAATGGTTGATGGAATTTCTACCAAGTATTAGGATTAAATATTATTCCAATTGAATCAGAAACTTAAACTGGGAAACCACATATGTGCTTACAAATTAATTTTGTTACGATTATCAAACAATAAATGAGCAACATTTACTTTTAATTTAAGCTTTGTCTAAAACTGCGTTGAGTCCACATTTTCAAATAAAATATCAATACAAATTTAAGAAACATAATTATGAATTAACTTTTTGGACTGTTACTAAATAATCTCTTCAACAAAAAACATTTACCGAGTTTTTTTTTAAATACATAAATATCAAATAAGATTTTTTAAAAAAATGGTTGATGGAATTTCTACCAAGTATTAGGATTAAATATTATTCCAATTGAATCAGAAACTTAAACTGGGAAACCACATATGTGCTTACAAATTAATTTTGTTACAATTATCAAACAATAAATGAGCAACATTTACTTTTAATTTAAGCTTTGTATAAAACTGCGTTCAGTCTACATTATCAGATAAAACATCGATACAAATCTAAGAAACATAATTATAAATTAACTTTTCGAACTGTTACTAAATAATCTCTTCAACAAAAAACATTTACCGAGTTTTTTTTTTAAATACACAAATATCAAATAAGAATTTTTAAAAAAATGGTTGATGGAATTGCTACCAAGTATTAGGATTAAATATTATTCCAATTGAATCAGAAACTTAAACTGGGAAACCACATATGTGCTTACAAATTAATTTTGTTACGATTATCAAACAATAAATGAGCAACATTTACTTTTAATTTTAGTTTTGTGTAAAACTGCGTTGAGTCTACATTTTCAGATAAAACATCAATACTAATTTAAGAAACATAATTATAAATTAACTTTTCCCACTATTACTAAATAACCTCTTCAACAAAAAACATTAACCGATTTTTTTTTAATACACAAATATCAAATAAGAATTTTAAAAAAATGGTTGATGAAATTGCATCCAAGTATTAGGATTAAACATTATTCCAATTGATTAAGAAACTTAAACTGGGAAACCAAATCCCTCTTTACAATAAAACATTTTGGGATATTTCATTTGAATGCTTTTTAATTTTGATGATGCAATATGTTTATCACTTAACAATTTTAAATAAAATGATTATAGAAATTATGGGGTTGCAGAGTGAAGCGAGCAGGGGAGAAAACCTCTAATTGAAAATAATAGTAATTTAATAATTACTTTCCTTGCAATGACACTTTATTACATTATAATAAAATTTAAATCCACTTTGATTCATCAAATAATATTTCATTAATATAATTCGTATACATTAGAAAACAAAAATACAAACTTTACCCTTAATTAAATCACTGGCTTCCTATTCCCCATATTTAATCTATCATAATTTATAAATTTTGAGTTGTATAACAAATGTTTTGCTTCAAATAAAAATGCATTTTGATTAATAGATTTTTGTTAATAGTTTGTCTTTAATTGTGCTCCAGTTTCTGAAACATTATTTTCGGAAAGGCTGAGTTCAATGACGCTGTAATAAATCTCGACAAGAAAGACTAGATATTTCCACGTGCATTATTTTCGCGTGGTTAGAATGTAATCCATATCAAATATGGCCGTTGAGCTGAATTCATAATTTATTTATCAATTTATCATCTCAAAGAAAAAAAAATGGTTCAATACACTTTTATTTTTTATTTCGATTTATGGTTCTCAAAATGATTGGCAATGATTTTTAAATTTCTTTAGTGGAAAGTGTCCGAAAAGGAATTTTTTTTAACGCATATTTTAATAAAATTAAACATTAAAAGGGGTAGATTAAGCAATATTATCTATTACGTGAGAAAAACTCCGAATTACGATGCAAAAATCCCGAATCGAATTACGGTAAAAAATACCGGAATCCTGAGTGGCGGTACTTTTTACCGTAAACTTTTACGGAACAAATTTCTAAGGTACCATAATTTTCACTGAAAAATTACTAAATAACTGTAACTAAATTTATATATAACGGAAAAAATTACGGTAAACAACTTAACGGTAAAAATAGGTTTTATGGATGCTGCATTCAGGGTACCAGTACTTTTTACCATAATATGGTCTGAAATTTTTTACAGTTTGAATTATATTTTCCGATAAAAATATTAAAATCAAATATATATAATATTTAGAAAAAATATATAGAATAGATTAAAAGTAAATATACAAGAAAAAAAAAATACAAGGGCAAACTAAATTATTTATTTAACTGTTGCGCATCTGTCCTAACATCCTAAAATGGAAACGTAGAGGTACCGGGTTCAAACCATCCCGCAATTGTAGAAGTATCAATTTATTTATACTGATTTATTTTTACAGATACCTATTCAGGTTTTGTGTTCATTATAAAGTTGTTTTACTTGCAATAAACCTTAGGGGTCTTCTTTGCAGTGCCGCATTTCTTTCCCCCTAATAGCCCTGAAGCGTGTAGTAGAGGGTTCAGTGGGTTCAAGTGATGATATGGTATATATTCTTTAATTTTTCTCAAACTTTTACTACAAGTTTTTTTTAAGCTATTTTTTGTGTTTCAAAGAAACCGACATATGCATGTGAGTAAATAAGTAAACTACATGATGCTATTGATGTAAACTATTGATGATAAGTAAAAGATGCATACTACAAATACCACAATGCATTCAAGTTTACCTCTAAAACACTTGAAAGCAGCATTTAGGCCCATTTTCCTTCTGCTATAATTAAGAAATATTTAAGGTAAATAAAAATTAGCTGTAACTCTTATCAACCATTCAAATAAGCATTATAAATGTGAACAAATTATAAGATCTATTGCCGTTTTATTTGGTGAAAGAGGGGACTCCTTAGCCGAGTGGTATCACCCGCCAATCGTTTTATAGAGTGAAGGTAGCTGGTTTGAATCCCGCCGATAACACTGGATGTATCTTCGTACAGTCCATCTCTGAATTGTACTATCTGCTTTAATTGACAAGTAGGTAGACAGGCACTTTATTTACGTCGCACTAGAGCTGCACAATGGGCTATCGGCAACGGTCTGAGAAACATCCCAGAGAATGATCCGAAGACATGCCATCGCAATTTTGATCCTCTGCAGAGGGGATGGCATCCGGCTTTGGTAGCCCGACGACCAGCACGTGAAGTCGAGCTCTTTACGGTAGAACAGTTTAACGAGGACCGATACCGCTCCCCCTCGGTCCCTACACAGGTGGATCAAAGTGGTCATCCACTTACTGACCGCAGCCAGTGATGCTTGACTTCGGTGTTCTACTGGGAACCGCGTCTTTACGATAAGTTCACTGCGGGTTTTTTAATTGACAAAGGCTAATGAAATTGAGCATTTAAGCACGTGTACCACTACAACTATAGTTTGGGGGCCTCCCTGGCCGAGCGGTATCGCCCACCAAACGCTCTGTTAAGCGTGGAGGAGGCGAGTTCGAATCCCGCCGTAACCCTGGATGTATTCTTTGTGATGTCCTTCTCTGTATTGTGCTATCTGTTCTTCTACTTGACAAAGGTTTATAAGCCTTAATTGAGCACACAAACCTGCAAATGTATCTATACCAATAAACCAACTATAGTTTGTATTCTCCACCAACAACTCAACTCACAAAAGATACACCTTACAGCAAGGGTGATAAAAGCGAGTAGCAGAGATCCCCCCCCCCCACATCATCATCAACAGTTTGTATTCACCACATCTATGCGATTCGAATATTATTCGATAAGGTACGTTTTTTGTATTACGAAAGATCCATTTAAGAAAAACCCTAAAAGTTTATACTAAAGAACGTTTCATTGCTGATTGTAGAACGTGAAACTCTGACTGATCATCAGTTTCAACTTAAACGGCAAGTTTTTTATAATGTCTGACATCTTCACAAATATTAGACGTTTTTCGAATTCCGCCACCCACTTCATCGCTATTGAGATGAATATTGAAGAGTGTGATATTGGTAAACTTCCTATGTGTTCTGACGATTTCTATCTAACAGATACAGAAAAATGTTTTTTACGATTAGATGTGGAAGAATCGCGTCCACATTTAAAGTTGGAATTATCGGATAGGAAACTATTTGAATTTATTTTAGACTTCTCGGTTCTTATAATTGGTGATGAGGGACGTACTATTCATGGTGCTATAAAGGATGAAATTTCTCCGGGATTTGACTTTCTTAGAGATTTTGTTGAAATCTACACTGCTATAAAATATCCGATACTACTTTTTATTTATATAGAAACCCAGGACGTTGTTTTTAAGAATGTAAAAAATGTCCAGTGTACCGAAGTAGTGAAATCGGAAAACAGTACTTACGACAACGAACAAATAGATTGCTTACTAGAGCTTTCTTCAGACTTAAAGAAGATCCATGAACAGAACATTGGTACAGATGTCACATTGAATGTCGGTGGTAAGAAAATTGAAATTCACAAGACCATACTGCAAGCAAGATCGCCATGGTTGGGTAAAATGTTCGAGGAGAGTTCAAACAAATGTGTCGAGATTAAGGATGTACCCATTTCGATAGTTAAGGAGTTTATTGCCTTTCTGTACACGGGTATAAAAAAAAGTTATGATCTTGAAAGTGCCAGAGAACTCTACCGTGCTGCCGTCAGGTATGAGGTTCCATCCCTTAAAAATATTTGCAAGAGAAATATGCTAAGTCATCATATCCAGAAAGACAATGCTTGCCAAATGTTAGTTCTTGCAGACCAACATCGGGATTTACCTTTTAAAGAAGAAGTGATGAAATTTATAAAAGATAATTTGAAAACCATTATCGAAAGTAAATCGTTTGAAGATTTGACTGATAACTATCCAAAACTAGCTTTATCATTAATGCGTTGTCATTTTAAATCTTAATTGCTTCATATTTGTCTAAAATACATAAAAGAAAGCTGTACTTAAGGACTAAGAATAAGAAAATATAAAAAATGTCACGTATTTTGGGCCATCTAATTGACGAGTTAATCTCTTAAGCGTATCATTAGATTGTACAGGATACAACAATAAGGTATGAGATGAATAAATCTTTTAGTAAATTTATGTTGTTGCTTCATATATGAATGCATATATACGTGCTATAAATAATGCTTAAGGGGACACAGTACCTTTGCAACAATTTTTTTTAAATAAAGGTATAATCATTCATTTTGTGGATGCTTTACATGTTTATTTAACTTATAATCAATATTATTCAAAAATTTTAGGATTCTGCAATGCTTTTTATAATTTTTTAAATGCTCTTTATCTTCATTTTCTCTCATATATAATGATAAAAAAGTCATGGACTTATTAGTAATCTAGGTTTTTGAAATTTTTTACGAGTTTGAGCCTGATTATAACATCACAAGTAAAAATTGATCAAATTTAAAAGAAAAATGTACAAAACTTAAAAGCTAAAACCAAATCTGTATTTCAGATTCTAGTAGGCAAATATTTTAAAATTTTACAAATTTGTTAGATTTTTGTTTAGGCTTTCAAAAGTTCTAGGGATTCTTCGAATTGCTATGATTCGTTTTATATTTTAAAATAATAATGTTAAGGCTCTTTCAGATGGTGAAAGTCTATGCTTGTTATTTAATTCGAACACGAAATAATGCATAGTTTTTTTTATCCCTACTGACTTTCAAAGGATGCTGAAGCTTCGAAAACTTTTTTCTCCAGGATCGAATTTTTTATGTTTCGTTTCTTTTTTTTAATTGAAACTATGTCTCCCAAGAATGAAAAATGACTTAGAATATGTATAATTTCGAAAACTAAGAACATGTGTAATTTCGATGCTTTACTGTATTTTTCGGAAATGGAAAATTTTGTTTCCAACTTTAAATATATATATTTTAAGATAATAAAAAATAAACACTTTTAGTTTTGGAATTCTTTACAAAATTTTTAAAATAAGTTAAAACTTTTAACACAGTTTAAAATTTTTACACAATTTAAAATTGTTAACATTGTGCATAATTTTTTTTATGTAAATTAAAACTTAGCAACATAAAATTTTTCCAACTTTTTAAATTTATATTTTTAAATAAAATATTATCGTAAAAGATAATTGAACAAATTTTTTATATTTATGCAGTAGTACAATAACACAAAAAACTTCAATAGAGTTCATGCATTTTTAAATAGTTCAAGAATGTGGTTTATTTTTAATTGTAACGGTTTTGAATATTTTCTTTTTAACAATGAATTATGCTACTTTTCCTTCGTATTTCCTGATATGTGTAAATAAAAGCTTAAATTTTGGTTTTATTGGAAAAAAAAGGATTGATTTTCGTCATTTGGCAAAGGTGGAATGGAAAAGGATTCGTCATTTGGTAATAATTCATTTGATGATTCATCATATTTTTCCACGATAAAATTTCCTTTGGCAATGTATACTTTATGATACAATAAAATGTATACTTTATTCATGAAAACAAATTGAAATCTTTCCGTGTCTAAAAATATATTTTGAGTACATAAACTACTTAAAGTATTTTTTATATAATTGTCAATTTATTGGAAGGTAATGAGTGATGATAACATGTCAAACTATTTTCTCAATTCCAATATAAATTTTGTGTGAATGAAAATAAAATGTTTTGATAAAGAATTGTTTTTATGTTAGTTATTCGAATAAAACTGATATGTTCCACATTTCTATCTCAGGGAGAGCGAAAAACCTTAGAAATCCCTTAAGGCTAGCCCGACGACTAAACTCTAGATTTAGAGATGACTCTAATCTCCTTGTGAATATAAATGCTAGTTTTAAATCAATGGTAGCAAACTATTTAATTCTTTAATCGAAAATTACAATTTCTTATGAAATTATTTTTAAATTAATATTTAAGCGAAGATAAAAAAAATAATTACTACAGAAATAAGTAGGATTGAAAATGTAAAAACCTGTTTGATTGCCTTTAGAAACAGAGAGAAGTTGAAAGGCGATTGATAGAAAAACCTCCAAGTTTCATCAGGCAGTCAAACTGGTTTTGTGTATTTCGAAACATTTTTCTCACTGGGGATTCCCCATATTTCATAAGCTTGCTTCTTTCACTTTTAAATATTAATTTGTATCCCCTCATATGCACACTTTTTTGACTTCGTTATAAATAAGTATTATAATTATATATTTGAATTGCATTGTTTACGAAACACCCTGCTCTAGGATTAAAAGTTCGAAAAATATACAACCGCTTTTGCAAAACTATATATTTTTTAAATTAAGCAATTATTACAAAATGTTTAGCAACGATTGTTAATTATTTGGATAATAAGTAGTAAACGCGCATTCTAAATAAAGTACAAATAAAATTAAAAATTTACGATTTAAAAGTTCAAAAGTATTAAAGTATAAAAATTAAATGCAATTTTTTCTCCAAAACATTATTATTATAATAAAAGCTTTATAATAGATGTTCAATTAAAAAAAAGTTATATTTTTATCCTTATTAAAGGTAAATTGAATTGATTTTATTTTATAACCGTCGTAGATCATCCAGCCCAATTTTGAGCTTACAACTACCAAGGTTCAAATCCGTAGCCTAGTAATTTTGAACCCAATCCAAAAAACAAGGAAACTCCTGGACAAAGTATTAAGAGAAATTTGTTTTTCATGGTACCTACCCGTGAAAACCTCTTACGGTTAGCCTGACGGCAAGGGGATTATAACCCAGATCATCGCATTGAGATGCAAGCGCTCTATCTCCTGAGCCACCACGGCTCAAATTGAATTGGTTAAATTAATTTCAAAAATATTTAAATTACTTATACCTACTGTTTTTCTGATCAGTTATAAAGTGAAGTAAATTAACCCAACTAAGGGTCACACCACTGTGGGTACCTCGAAAACGAGTTGTTTTTTAAATTAATATATTGATCGCAAAATTATTTAACTCCAAAATATCAATTCCCAAATTATTCTACATGTTTTTTACTGCTTATTTAAAGTAGTTAATAAGGGAATTTAAGTAAGAAGATTATAAAAAAAGTTTGCAAGTTATTAGCTAATAGTCATTGCACTTAAAATTTATTAAAAATATTTTTGTTAGTGCCTTAAAATTACAGTAAGCATTATGAATAATTTTTTTAAAAGTTAATGAGATGATCTGCATGCAACGTTAACTATATTAATAACAGACATGCTGTTGAATATTAGATGAAATCAGATTAAAATTGAAGCTATCGAGGTTTGAGCTGCAACTTGGAAATTCAAACAAATCTGTTCTTCTTTTACATTTTCTGATTAGTTCTTTGTAGTGGTAGCAATATAACAATTGATTAGGTCCTTCATTATCGCGAGGGTCTTACCGCCAAATGCTCTGAAGTGTACAGATAGCAGGTTTAATATAGCAGGTTGTCTTTCTCATTCATATGCTATAATGTTCTTTGGTTTGACGAGATACAAGCCATTTTTTGCACTAAAAATCACAAGCATATCATCTAAGCCATTTTTTTTCTCATTGTTATACATTCAAGGTAAGATTTTATTTCGAACCCGCTACCTCCATTTTAAGAAGTGTGTGGGGAAAAGGTGAGACAGCTCGGTCAAGGATAGGCCCCTGTAAAACAAATAATTGTTGTTGTTGTTGTTGTAGTTCATTTACGTCGCACTAGAGCTGCACAATGGGCTATTTGCGACTGTCTGGGAAGCATCCCTGAGGATGATCCGAAGACATGCCATCACAATTTTGATCCTCTGCAGAGGGGATGGCACCCCCGCTTCGGTAGCCCAACGACGAAAATTGAAGCTATCGAGATTTGAGCTGCAACTCGGAAATTCAAGAATATCTGTTCTTCTTTTACATTTTCTGATTAGTTCTTTATAGTGGTAGCAATATGACAATTGATTAGGTCCTTCATTATCGCGAGGGTCTTGCCGCCAAATGCTTTGAAGTGTACAGATAGCAGGTTTAATGTAGCAGGTTGTCTTTCTCATTTATATGCTATATGTTCTTTGGTTTGACGAGATACAAGCCATTTTTTGCACTAAAAATCACAAGCATATCAACAAGTGCACGCGAAGTCGAGCACTTTACGGTAGCACAGTTTAACGAGGACTAATACCGCACACCCTCGGTCCCTACGCAGACTGATCCAAGTGGTCACCTACCCGCACACTGACCGCAGCCAGTGGTGCTTGACTTCGGTGATCTGCTGGGAACCGTGTCTTAACGATCAGTCCACTGCGGGACACAAATCATTGAAAAAGAAAATACTAATATTCCATTTATTTATTTATTGCTACATTTACATTTGTTGTGTTGTAGTTAGTTCATTTACGTCAAACTAGAGCTGCCCAATGGTTACTGGCGATGGTCTGGGACACATAAACATTTGCGGACATGTCTGTGCTGTATGAGCCCTTGTCAGTTGATGAAGTCACGAGTTAGAGAAGGAAATAACAGAGGTGTTTCTGACGTAGTCTGGAGGTAGCTGATTCGAATCCCGCCGTACATCTGAATGTATTTTTGTGAGATCTTTCTCTGACTTGTGCTATTTTCTAAAAATCATACAAGCGTGCATACTTACGTGAAACGATCAATGAATAAATATGCATAGATGAATGTAAATAAATAAATATAAATGCATAAATATGAATAAATAGATGCATCGGTTTATTGTTTTATTGGAATTACATATATTTGCAGGCTTGTGTGCTCAATTTAGGGTCCCGCAAAGGACTCATCAGAAAGACACGGTTCCCAGTAGAGCACCGAAGTCAAGCACCACTGGCTGCGGTGAGTAAGCTGGTGGAGGACCACTTTGATCAGCCTTCGTAGGGACTGAGGGTGCACGGTATCGGTCCTCGTTAAACTGTTCTACTGTGAAGTGCTTGACTCCACGCACTGGTCATCGGGCTACCAAAGCAGGAAAGCCATCCCCTCCGCAGAGGATCAAAATTGGGATGGCATGTCTTCGAATCATTCTCAGGCATGTTTCCCAGATCTACGCTAATAACCAATTGTGCTGTTCTAGTGCGACGTAAATAAAGTCTACCTACCTATCAATTTAGGCTTATAAACCTTAGTCAAACAGAAGGACAGATAGCACAATACAGAGAAAAAAGGAACAAAGATACATCCAGGGTAGCAGCGGGATTCGAACCCGCTACCTCCATGCTTTGCACAGCGTGTGGAGGGTTATACCGCTCGGCCAGGGAAGTCCCATGGGAGCACAAAATGAATAGATTTTTAATTACTGCCTTAGCTTTCCTTTTCGTCCCGCAGTGGACTGATCGTTAAGACACGGTTCCCAGCAGATCACCGAAGTCAAGCATCACTGGCTACGGTCAGTGTGCGGGTGGGTGACCACTTGGATCAGTCTGCGTAGGGACCGAGGGTGTGCGGTATTGGTCCTCGTTAAACTGTGCTACCGTAAAGTGCTCGACTTCGCGCGCAGGTTGCGGGGCTACCGAAGCGGGGGTGCCATCCCTTCCACAGAGGATCAAAATTGTGATGGCATATCTTCGGATCATCCTCCGGGATGTTTCCCAGACCGTCGCCAATAGCCCATTGTGCAGCTCTAGTGCGACGTAAAGTAACAACAACAACAGCTAAGAAATTACGGTGGATCGTAATTTAAAAATGCAGCCCAAATTAGAATGAAATAGAAAATAAATAATTAATAAAGGTTTTTTTTATTGCTATATTTTATATTTTATAACTGTCGTTGAACAGCCGATCCAATTTTTTTTTGAATTTACGACTACTAATGTTCAACTCCGTAGACTCGTAATTTTGAACCCAACCCAGAAGACAAGGGAACTTCTGGACAAAATTTTGGGAGAAATTTGCCTTCGTGGAGGACTTTCAGATAGAACTAAACCGCATTTGCGTTACATGGAGAAGAAGACCACGTGAACCACTCTCTGTTAGCCTGACGGTAAGGGGACTCTAACCCATGATCCATCTACCACTGAGGATATTTCACGTTAGCACTGTGGTCGGTGCAACCCGGATGCGGATTCGTATCGGCCAGACATCGCCGGGATAGAACCCGGTATACCGCACTGGAAGGCGAGCGCTCTATCCCCTGAGCCATCGCGGTTCAAAACCTTTTAATGCTGTATTCTAATTCTAACCGCCATTGAACAGCCGACCGAATTTTGGGTTTACGACTTCTAATGTTCAACTCCGTAGCCTTGTAGTTTTGAACTAATCCAGAAGACAAGGAAACTCATGAATCAGTACCCCCAGAGGTATAATTTCTTATGGGAACATGGAGGACTTTGAGACTCGACAGATTTAACGTGCATCAGTCATCATTTACTACACAGAGAATCTTCGGCCAGCGGGGATCAAACCCATGACCACTTGGACATGGGCCCAGTGCCCTACCAACCAGGCTATTCCGGCCCTTTTAATGTTATAAACAATAATGCTTAAGTGTTTTATGTGATAGTGGACGACCAATGACGGCAGAACATTTGGACGAGTGTGAAGCAACGACAGAGTTTCCTTGTATATTTCAACGCTATTGGCAAGCAAGAAGTTTAATGGCCTAACGGCTAATGTAACTGGCATTTGATAAATAAAATTAATGTTTAAAAAAACTATTTTCTATTGCTGAAATTTTTTTTCCAGAGGAGCACATTTAACTGATGTTTCTTTTCCTCTACGCCCTGCTAAAAATAAATAAATAAATTAAGTCCATTTAAAACTAAATACTGTGTGATACGATTTTGTTTTGTCACAACGCTTAAATGTAAATACATAGCTTTTTTAAACTGCATTTTTGTGACGATGTCATGAAATAATCCACTTGGAATGATAAAAGTGTAATCGCATTATAAACAACTGACAGCGAGAGTTCTTAATTTGATTAAATAACAGTGTTTAGTGTGTTCTGAGAAACGAGCCTGAGGGAGCTCCGTGGAAATCCGGTCACTAGCAGCAAACAAATTTCTAGATATTAAATCATCCGAAAAACTACCACACATATTAGGCGCACGTTATGGGAATTTTTTTGTGGTAAAAACAGATTTCTCTTCGAGGCTTGGGATTTTTTCGTTTCTTTTTTGTATGAATTTCACCCGAAGCGGCGGATACCATAAAAACTCTTCGCGTTTATCTGGCTGATGAATGAAAATGAAATAGTTTTAAAAGTGTGCCAGTTGTTAGAAAAATTCGACTGAAGCGTGAGATTAAATAAGACAAGTTTTAATAATGAAATAAAAAATAATACATTAAATCGATAGTGATAATTCAAAAAAATCTTTTTTAAGAGAAAAAAATTTACGAAAATTTTTTAAATTAAATGTTTTTTTTTTTTTATATTAATATTATATTTTTTCCTGTATATCCAAATTACAGTCCTTCTTGTATAGTTAAATTAAATTTTTTTTATA
The DNA here is from genome assembly GCF_043381705.1 of Parasteatoda tepidariorum. NCBI lineage: Eukaryota > Metazoa > Arthropoda > Arachnida > Araneae > Theridiidae > Parasteatoda > Parasteatoda tepidariorum. The sequence continues at coordinate 50,296,525 of NC_092213.1, read as the reverse complement.
TTAATATTGTATTTCTTCCTGTATAATCAAATTACAGTCCTTCTTGTATAGTTAAATTACATTTTTTTAATATTAATATTGTATTTCTTCCTGTATAATCAAATTACAGTCCTTCTTGTATAGTTAAGTTAAATTTTTTTATGCTAATATTGTATTTCTTCCTGTATAATCAAATTACAGTCCTTCTTGTATAGCTAAATTAAATTTTTTTATGTCAATATTTTTTTATATAGATGCTGCAACAAATGATTCCTCATGTTTATTTTATTTTAAAACGGGTGTTGAACAGCCGATCTAATTTCCGAGTTCAATTCCGTCACCTGCTAACTTTGCAGCCAACCCAGAAGACAAGGGTACTCTTGTATCAAGCATTAAAACAAATTAGTCCTAGTGGAACACTTTTGAGTTACATGGAGAGGAAAACTACCAAAATATATAATCATCACATTATCATCATATATGGCACAACAGCCCAGGATAGCCTAAGGCCTTCTGTTGAAGATTTCTCAACGACAACCCACTTTTTAACCTTAACTATCAAAATTTTATTCCAATCACTTTAAAATTTGATCCCAGAGTATTAAGCCCTCTTTTTTTTTGGGGGGGGGGGTTGACTATTGAAGGCTGGAGAGGAAAATCACGGGGCAAGACAGGAGCAGAATTAGCATCAAACAATAACCGCTGGGATTCGAGCCTGATTCGCAGCATTGGAAGACGAACGCTCTATCCTCTGAGTCACAAATGCTCCCTCGTGTTTATTAGACAAAACGATGTTTCTTGGTAATCTTTATTATCTCATATAGCTTTTTTTACAGATACTTTAGATGAAATGATCAGTATTTTATCAGCTCATATTGAAGAACGATTGATGAAAAAGATCCAGTAAAGAAAGTTTTTGTGTCAAAAGCCTTCAATAGTCAAAAAAGAGAAAATAGTCAAAAAAGAGAACAAAAAAAAAGATGGCTCAATATTCTGGGAAAAATTTAAAGTGATTGGAATAAGATTTTGATAGTTAAGGTTAAAAAGTAGGTTGTCGTAGAGAAATCGTCAACAGAAGGCTTAAGGCCATCCTGGGCTGTTGTGCCATATATGATGATAATGTGATGATTATATATTACCGAAAGGAAATTCAATCGACAAACCAGCAATCGACAAAATCAAAATTAAATATGTGTACAAAACCAAATTAAAAATAATAAAACAACTAAAAACACATAGAAATAAAACTTAAAAATAATAAACAAGTTAGCAAAACAAAATAATACGCATTATAAAAGTAAGCAGTATTTATTTAGAATTTTTGTCCTACGGTTCATTAAATGCTTTTAAAAAAACTTTACCAACTATCTTCCATTTACTGTCAACATAATGTTAAAATTGATTAGAAAACAATGAAGATAATTAGGATCGGATTACTTGATTACAAGATTGGAAAATTTTGTAGCATACCGAATCTAAATATATAAAGAAACTAATAAAAACATACAAAAATAAATGAAGTAAAATTAACTTACGTTTCCGTTACATTTATTATCAATGCAACTTAGCAATCTTATTCCTTTTCAGAGTTATACTGCATCAAAGTCGGTCGAGTAATTCTAATTCACCTGGTATGTCAATAAATATATTTGAGTAAATTGCATTATACGAGATGGTTGAGTGTCCGTACATACAAAATTATTCGTATACATACAAACATAATACACACCCTTACGTACATAAATGAAGCAAACTGAATGGCATGCGTTTCTGTTACATTTATTATCAATGCATCTTAGCAATCTTATTCCTTTTCAGAGTTATACTGCATCAAAGTCGGTCGAGTAATTCTAATTCACCTGGTATGTCAATAAATATATTTGAGTTAATTGCATTATACGAGATAGTTGAGTGTCCGTACATACAAAAGTATTCGTATACATACAAACATAATACACACCCTTACGTACATAAATGAAGCAAACTGAACGGCATGTGTTTCTGTTACATTTATTACCAATGTAACTTAACAGTTTTATTTATTTTCCGAGTTATCACTTGTAGAAGTAATGCTCATTATTTTGCGCATAATTATTTTGTTTTTAAAATGATTGTCATTTTTCAATGTCATAATTTTGCGAAAGCCTTTATTCGCAATTATTTAATTTCCAGAAATTAATGAGTGTATTCTGCATTTGCGGTATACTATATGTTCGTAGTATAATTCTTGTTTTTTTAAAATACTTATGCTGTATTTTTACTGCTATTATTTTATGTTTTTAAAACAGGCTAAAATTATTCACTCATGCGTACTAAATAGAGCAGTAAAGAAAAAAGATTTATTAAAATAAATTTTTTAAATTTTTTTTTTTTGAACTATCAAACATTACTTCGTCATCTATGACTTTGCTTTGACTGACTTTAAAAAAAAATTGTAGTTGAGATGTTTTTTAAATCTAATTGGTTTTCCAAAATCTTATTATTCCATGGGTCAGAGAACTTGATAAATCGATGACAGGCGACATCTCTTTTTATTATACGGCAATCAAATTTAGAGTATTCAAGATCTTTAAAAAATTTCGTTCCCTAGATATATTTGCATCATGTTGCCAAAATTTATGTAACAATTTCTGTATTCTCTATTATATTCTTCCACTGAACTCTTATTTTACTAACATTCAACAAGTAATTGGCTTTATTTATAAAATAATCCAGTTGTAAATCCATAATGGACGAGGCACAAAAGCTCTCATTTATATTTTAAAACTACTTTTAAAAAAAAACCGTAATTTCGTCTAAGAAAATAATGTTCCACACAAACATATAGTTCCACATAAAACATAGTTTCTCAAAAAAATATAACCTCCTAAGAAAAAAATTTAATTTCCCTTGCATAATTTTTAAAATCTCTAAAACGTTGCATTTTGGTAATAAATAGATAATATTTATTATATAATATATTTTTAATAGTATGTAATATGATGGTAAAATTTGTAATTCTAAACATGAAAATTATTAAATGATTTCTTAATATAAATAACGAACAATTATAATTTTAATTTTCAATTTAAACTTTAATCCAATAATATTTTAACTGGTGACAGCAATTATTTTTTATTTACATTTCAATGTAAACGAACTCCAGACCCATATTTTCGCGATGTGACAATCGTTTTATTTCATTAAATTTCGAATATTTTTACATATGTATGTGTGTTATTCCGACAAATACAAAATTTTATTTTTATATTATAACCGTCATTGAAAAGCTGACTCAATTCTGAATTTACGACTATCAAAGTAAAACTTTATTACCTTGTAATTTCGAACCCAACCCAGGAGACAAGGGAACTCCTGGATCAATCATTGGGAAGAACTAACCTTCGTGGAGGACTTTTATTAGAAATAACCCTCATTTGCGCTACCATGGAGATAAACTGTGGTCGGTGTGAACCGGGAGAAGAAGTCGTATCAACCATCCACCGTTGGGATTCGAACCAAGGTCATCTCATTGGGGGCGATCACTTCATAGCATGATCCACCACAGCTCTTGACAGGGTGTTTTGTAATGTTCACAAGAAATATAAGTTTACTTTTAGATTATTAAAAGATTATTAGGCTGTCAAAATTTTCTGTATAGTAAAAAATCGTTACCACTGCCGCCGCTGTTTTGAGAGTTCAACTTAATGTTGTATTTTGTTTTGCTTCACAAAAAACTATTAGGCTTAAAATTAAAAAGGTGTGTAGAAAAATGCACAAAAATATGATATAATTAAAAATTTTCCATTCGATAATCAGTTTGAGAATTATTAACTAGTTAACTTTTCGTAAAAAAAAAATACCATGACGGCCGCTCTACAAGCCACAGAATTGTAATTACAGAGTTGAACATTGACGTACTGAAAGAGTCATATTTTTTTATGAACTCAACACCAGTTTTTTAATCGTTCTAATTTTTTCGAAAGTATTTCTTTTTTTAAGAGCTTTTATAGTAAAATTTTTTTCTTCCTCTTTTTGGTTTAAATATTGACTATACATCCTAATTTGAAAAATTTTTTTCTCTCGAGAGCCATTATTTTATAAAGCTGTCGCTAAGATTGTTTTCAAAAGTAACAAAAGAAAGAGGCACTTGATAAGATGTCCCTAGATAAAAATCTTATCGCTTAGAGACAAAAACACTTCCTTATTTTCTTACTTAAATTGTTATAGCTTTCATTAACGAGTAAAGTTTCTTCTTATCGACTTTTTTTTAAGTCAAGCAACTTTTTTTTTTTTTTTTTTTGNTTTTTTTTTTTTTTTTTTTTTTTTTTTTTTTTTTTTTTTTAATGGCGGGAACTTGGGTCTACAATTTGTATTTCGTAGGTTAAAATTTTTGTGATTTTTTTTCAAAGCCAGTTTAATGTTTTCTTCGAGTAACATAATTATATAATGTTCTTATNGCACTTGATAAGATGTCCCTAGATAAAAATCTTATCGCTTAGAGACAAAAACACTTCCTTATTTTCTTACTTAAATTGTTATAGCTTTCATTAACGAGTAAAGTTTCTTCTTATCTATTTTTTTTTAAGTCACACAATTTGTATTTCTTAGGTTGAAATTTTGTTGTATGTATGATTGTTTTTCAATGTATGATTCTTTTTCAAATCCAGTTTATTGTTTTCTTCGAGTAACTTTAATTATAAAATGTTCTTATGTAAAACTGAAATAATTGTATATTTTGTTAAGAAAATGTTCTTTGTTTTCGTAGAAAGTATTAGCATTTAAGAAAAAAAAAGCAATGGTCGAAGAGAAACAATTAAAGGGATAGGTAAGAGGGGTGATTAGGGAGCTGAATCTTCTGGTATATAAATAACAATTTTAAAATTCAATTAGACCTATAAAATCTTGCGTTTTCTCGATTAATTTTTAAGTAGCTGAAAATCATTCAATAATTTTAAAATATTTTATGTAACTCCTTGATCTATGGTACATTCTTTAAGTTCATCAAATTTTAATAAATTAGATAGATCCAAGAATGTGTTATACTTATATATAGGAAACATTTTCCTCATCAGGTAATAATAATTATATAATAATAATGATGATAACAATAACAACAATATCAATTTGAACACTCAAGAGCCAAGTTGATATCTTTTCCTTAATTAATTATTGCGTTGCTGAAAATTACTTATTAAATTAGTACACAAACATTGCATTGAATTTAATAGTATCAGTTTCTTTTAATTTATTCTATATTCAAGCGTATTAAGAGCATTTTTCTTAGAAGTATCCAAATAGCATAAATATTAAAAAAAAAACTCTTTAAAAAATTTACTCTTCTAAATTTACTTCTCTAATTTAAAGGATGTTAAATTATTAGAGAATTTAATAAATCTGAATAATCAAAGAAGTTATCAATTCGTCAACAGGAATAATTTTATCCACCTCAATTTTTTTTGACGAAAAAAAAAGCGAAAGAAAAAATGAAAGAAAGAAAGGAGAGAAAGAAAATAATAATAATAATTTGAACGCTTGAAAGTTAAGTTTGTAATTTATGATGTGTTCGTGTTTTTTGGACTATTTAATAAACTTTAGATTAAGGAACTTACGAAAAAACCAACAGAAAGCATTTTTTCCATCTCATTCAATTTCGCAAATAATAATAAAAACACCAAGTTTAAAGTTAATTTTAAATCTTTAAAATTTTTCCTTTCCTTTATTTGTTTTTATGCTATTTGAAATTATTTATTAACTTATTAAAAGCATTGTTAAAGTCCGTACAATTTTTGAGCAAGCTATTGTCATCCAATAAGTAATTAGTTGTTGTTTTCTTATAGTAATCTCTTTAAAAACTCATAAATAGCTACGGAAGCGTTTTAAATCCACCCGTACACGGAAAACTAACCTCCTCCTTAAGTGTTAATGAAGGTATAACCCTTTGACGCAAATGAGTTACGCTTGTCCATTTCATATACTCTTTCATCTGATGCCTAATTACACTCAAATATATATTTTAGTATTTTTTAATTTAAAAAAAAACAGTCAAATTTTTTAACAGAAAAATTTATTAGATTATCGGAATTATATTTGTACTAAAATATAAAATCAAAAAAAAAAAGTAGTTCGAATTTTTTTTTTCATTCGTATTCAAAACTTTATTAATAACTCATGTTGTAAATTAAAGAAATTTCATTAATGAATTGCTTTTTCTCTTAGGTCTAAATAACTGCCAAATAAGTGAAAATTAGATAAATTATTATTTGGAAGTGAACCGTGTATGGAAGATTTTTCCTTTAACGCAGATAAAGATACCGGTGTTTCATGATGTTTCCTAACCATAAAGTAATATTTAACCATATTAATTCTAACCATATTTAATACTTGTGAAGTGAACCGTGTATGGAAGATTTTTCCTTTAACGCAGAAAAAGATACCGGTGTTTCATGATGTTTCCTAACCATAAAGTAATATTTAACCATATTAATACTAACCATATTTAATACTTGTGAAGTGAACCGTGTATGGATACACGGTTCATTATTAATACTAACCATATTTAATACTTTTGATTTATTTTGACCTAAATGAATTCAAAATAATGAAAAATGTGTTTAATAGAAATTCTGTGTCAAAGAGTTGAAGCGTAGAAATTTCAATATGTATATTATTAAATTGAAGAAACATTTTCTTTATCTTCAATAAAGCTAACAGTTTATTTTTAATTGTTTTATTTTACTCCGGTTAGAGTGTTAATGAGACTGAAACATCGCAGTTTATCCTGTTGCATGGTAGAATAAATTAAGGGAGATCGGAGTCTTAGAGAATTTAATAAATCTGATTTATCAGAAAAGTTCGGCAAGAGGAATACATTTTATCCCTCCCACAGTGGGCCAGCATCCAAGGTTTCGTGGCCAAAATTAGTATTTCGATAAAATTTGTTTCAAAATTTAGGGTTTTTTACTTAGGGGTCTTTATGTGCAGGTAAATTTAATTAATAGTTAAAATTTTGAAACACACTAAAAATACCCAAAAAAATAAAATGGCGGCTGTAATATGGCGAGCAAAAATAAAAAAAATTATTTAGTACGTTTAAATAATTAAATATAGCAATGAAAATATAATAATTTTCGTAATTTTATATTAAAAATGAAAAGCAAATTATATTTCCGAAGTAATATTACAAAATAACTCGAAAACATTTTTCGGTATATTTAGTCCACTTTTGCAATACGGGCAAAATGGGGCAGGTATTTTCGAAAGAAGAAACATCGAAGAAAACAACAGAAAAAATTTAGCTAATTACCTCGTGGAACTTTTTGGAGATAAGTTTCGAAAGTCATTCAAACATTGTAAAATGTCAAATGATAAGATATAAACTATAAGTATGTCAAGAGTATTAACTAATCCAACAAATTGACAAATTGTATTATAATTTCAGTTCAACTAATTACTCCGATAAAAATGTAACAGTAAGGTGAAATTCCTATATATATTTCTGAAATAAAGAATTTAAAAGTTACATTTAAAAAAACATTTAACATATTTTTCATTACATTGTACTCTTGTCGGTCTAAAAAGTAAATTATAATGTTTGGAATGATTATGAATACTTAATGTGGGCTATGCATATTTTATCTAACATACATACACATAATTGCCTAGACGTATTTTAGTTGAAAATTTAATTTGCGTCTTTTGGCCAAAGATCATGGTCTTCTGGCCCACAGTGCATTCCATTCTATTTTACAAAAAAGAAGAAGAAAAAAAGAAAGAAGGAAAAAGAAAGGAATAGTAATATTTTGAACATTTGAAAGCTAGGTCTGTAATCTGTGATACATTCTAATTTTTTAGCCTATTTAATAAATTTTAGATCAAGGAACTCATGAAGGGACTTGTAGCTTTCATTTTTTTCATCTCGTTTTATTTCGTAAATAATAATAATAACAATTTGAAAGCCAAGTTTAAATCTATAAAATATTTCATTTCCTCGGTTTATTTTTACGCTACTTAAAATTATCTAATAACTTAAAAAAACCATTGTCTAAGTCCATACGCTCTGCAACATTCTTTCGACGAGCTATTGTTTTTTTTACAAACATCCAATAAGTAATTAGCTATTTTTTTTCCAACCAGTAATCTCTTTACAAACTCATAAATAGCTATGGGAGCGGTAAGAATCCACCTGCAACATGGAAAACTAGCCTCCTATTTAAGTGCTAATGAAGGATGAAGGGAGGGGAGGAAAAAAATTCCATGCCGATTTAACCGGTAGATTACAAATTAACACAATTACTGCTGCAAACTTTGAAATGGTTTATTGTCTTTAAACAATAGAGTCCGATCTCCCTTGGAAAAAGAAATCGGAGAAAAGTAACTTCAATTTTTTTTTTATTCATTCTTTATACTTGTTATTTCTTTCAAAAGCTATATAACGATCTATTTGACCAACACCCGGGATACTCAGAGCGTGAAGAAAGGTAGAAAGGAAAAAAAAAAGAAACGAAAAATCTTTTGGAGTGTGTCGAGAATTGCCTCAAAATGAGATCAAAAAACCGCGCGCCGTGTTTTCGACCCTCCCTGCCATCTTTTCCTCCAGGGAATCGTTTTAACGGAGAGGCAGGGCATCGTCAAAACTTCTTCCGACACGGAATGCCCAATATTCGGGTCACTGTCAAGGCGAAGGTGAGATTTTCTATTCGTCGGAACTCAACAGACGATTTCTCGCATCTTAGAACGTCTGGAGAGAGGAATAGCTCTCCAACCTGTCATTGGTTGTATTTATATTAAGGTGGTGGAAAAAGTTTGGGAATTGTTTTTTTCTTTTCAACATTGAACTTAAATCACTTAGGGAGTAGTGAGTTATTGTGACTGACAGTATGGATTGGATTTCATCGGTGAGTTTTTTTTTCTTAAATTTCTTTTTAGAAGAAAAATAGTTTAAATAAATATTTCTATTATATATATTCTATTTCACTGTATATGCTATATAATTTTTACTGTACAATGTTTTTCGTAAATGTTTTAAATTGTAAAAATTTAACATTACTTTCAAACTGACGCTTGCATAAATAAATTAGATAAAATAAAGAAGAAAAAAAAGTAAATTATTCCATATTATAATTTAATAATTCTTCATTATTTTATTTATAATTCTTAGTTAATTAATAATTAATAGTTTTTGTGTTAAATAAATTTTTACAATAAAGAAAATTTGATTAAAAAAAGAAGTTTTTAATGGAAAATTTATTATTATTCATATTACATTATAATTTAATAATTCTTCCCTATTTTACCTAAAATTTTTAGTTAATTAATATTTAATAGTTTTTGTATTAAAAAATTTTTTGCACAAAGAAAATTTTATTAAAAAAAATAAATTTTTAATGGAAAATTTATTCTTCTTCTTCACTGTTTTATAAATAATTTTTAGTTATTAATTTTTAATATTTTAGTATTAAATTAATTTTCACCAGTAGAAACTTTTATTAAATATGCAGTTTTTCAACGGAGAATAGCCCCCGGACACAGAAATATTTTGGGCCCTTATAAAAAGTCATACTGTTTAAAATCGTACTTAAAAACTTCACACACATAAAATAATGCATTTTTGAGGTAAGATAAACACATTTTGATTGCTCCAAAAAACTCAATGCACATAAAAACTTCATTATAATTTAGAATACTAAATTTCGGTTGCCTTTTTAAGTTTTTCAGGTGATAAACTAGTCAAATTATTGTTGTTTCTATGATAATCAAACACTAATTTTAGAAAGAAAAACAAAAAGCACACTTTATACAATAGAATATATTTATTTTAAAAAAAAAGATTTAAAGCAATTTTGGTTATTCTTAGTGTTTTTTAAATACAATTTATGAAAAACAATATTCTCAAGGGTCCCGGGCACTGCCCGGGATTGCCCATTTGCAAAAACGGTACTGGGTATGGGTAACATACATACATCTTTTCAAAAATGCAGCTATATTAATGTGGTGCTAAATTGAACCATATTATCGCGCTTCTTTAATTTATTTATGCAATGTTCGTGCTTCTTTAGTTTATTCAACTTGGATGGAAACAAAATGGCTCAATTCAATGATTTATTAACGTTGCAGAAAAACTGTGTGCGGTTCAAGTTTACCGTTGTCTGTAATATTGGTAATTTAACATTTTAATGAAAAGGGAGCATTTCAAAAAGACGACGTCTGTTTGCAGATGCTTAAACGAATGAGAAATGTGATAAAAATATACTCAATTACGAAACTTCAAAGTGAAAAGAGTGGACACGCATCAGTTGTAGTTCTGTCTTAAAATTTCATCTATAAATGTCGTTGGTACATTATGTATGTCAAATGTCAAAGCTTTTCAAGTAAGAAATCGAAACAAGTTCGATTTACATAAGAAAATAAATAAATAATTAAAAAAGTGAAAAAAATAAAATAAATTAATTCATTAAATAAATAAAATAAATAAATAAAATAAATAAAATAAATAAAATAAATAAATAAATAAAAAAAAATAAATAAATAAAATAAATAAATAAAACAAATAAGTAAATAAATAAAAAAATATAAATAAAAAAATAAACAAATAAATAAAAATAAATAAATAAATAAAAATAGTATTTTTTTTAAAGTTGAAAATAACTTCCTTTTCAATCAATAACAAATATTCTCCGCAATCTAAAACAGTGATTGAATCTAAAAATATCATCGAGCCATTATAATCGAATCGTGTTGTGCGAAATGAAAATAAATTCTAATTCTGTAAAAATATATGCTTTTATAAGTCATTAAAAATATTTTCTTTAATGAGTCAGTAAGAATTAAATATATTTTTGGGCCTGAAAATCTCTCTTCCATACCAATAAAACCAACTCATCCGAACTAATTCTTAAAAAAATTAGAAATTTTATTCATTTTATTCCTACTACGGTACATTAGTTTCTGAATCAAAAGGAAGGGTTATTGTGTTTTAAAAATGCGTCTAACATAAATCCTTTTCTTTATGGTATATCTGGTAAACTACTCATCTTCAAGTTGATCTTTATCGGAAATGCTGAAATATACAATACTTCTTTTCTTTTCCTGCTTTCCTTCTAACCTAAATATATATAAAAAAGGATGCCATTGTCTCAGTGTATTATTCGATTGTGGATTGTCATTTCCGTTAACTGTTTGGGATATAAGTTTTAACTTAAAGTTAAAAGGATCAGTGTTTTAATTTATAAATCAAAAATGTTTATTCAACGTTGTTTCAGGTTACAGTTGAAGTACTTTTTTCATTATTCTGTCTTCCTTATGTAATCGTGCATTTAGCAGAAAATAAATTGCTTGTAGCTAAAAAAATATTCCCGCTAGAAATTTTCCTATAATTGACAACAGACTATCTCTCTCTTTTCATCGACTTACCCTCATTTATAGGATTTTTAGTAATATACTCTGGCTGGCTTGCTTAAACGGTTATTTTCTCGACTTTGATATCACAGAGTAAAGTTTTGAAAGAGGCTGCAAAAATCTTTGAAGCTTATTTTTTCAACGTTGATATCATAGAGTAAAGTTTTAAACTGCAAAAATCTTTAAGCCTTATTTTTTCGATTTTGATATCACAGAGTAAAGTTTTAAAAGAGGCTGCAAAAATCTTTAAGCCTTATTTTTTCGACGTTGATATCATAGAGTAAAGTTTTAAAAAAGGCTGCAAAAGTCTTCAAAGCTTATTTTTTCGACTTTGATATCACAGAGTAAAGTTTTAAAAGAGGCTGCAAAAATCTTTAAGCCTTATTTTTTCGACGTTGATATCATAGCGTAAAGTTTTAAAAAAGGCTGCAAAAGTCTTCAAAGCTTATTTTTTCGACTCTGATATCACAGAGTAAAGTTTTAAAAAAGACTGCAAAAGTTTTTATTTATTTTTCCGACTTTGATATCACAGAGTAAAGTTTTAAAAGAGTCTAGCACTTTAAAAGAGTCTAGCAAAAGTTTCTAGCACTTATTTTTTCGAGTTATATAACTCACAGTAGAGTTTTAAAGGAGTATATAAAATTCTATGACACATGTTCATTTCAGTTTAATATCACACAGTAAAGTTTTAAAAGAGGTTATAAAAATCTCTAACTTTTGGTTATTTGAATTTGGTTTTACAGAGAGAAGTTTTAAAAGAGGATATAAAAGTCTCTAACGGTTGTTTATTCTAGTTTGGCATCACTCCGTAAAGTTCTAAAAGAGGCCATAAAAATCACTAACTCTTGGTTATTCGAGTTAGATTTAAAGAGAAAAGTTTTCAAGGAGGATACAAAAATTTCCGACGCTTATTTTTTCGAGTTAAATATCATTGAGTAAAATTTTAAAAGAGGATATGAAAATCACTAACTCCTAGTTATTCGAATTTGATTTTACAGAGTGAAATTTTAAAAGAGGATATAAAAATCCATACGCTTGTTTATTCCAGTGTGACTTCAATGAGTTAAGTTTTAAAAAGGAACATAAAAATTATTAACTCTTGGCTTAACAGTTTGATTTTACAGAGAGAAAAGTTTTTAAAAGGAAATGCAAAAATCTCTAATGCTTTTTTTTTCCGAGTTTGATATTACAGAGTAAAGTTTTAAAAGGAGATATTAAAATGACTAGCGCCTGGTAGTTCGAGTTTTATATGATACACTATATTAACTGTGGTGTACTATCTCTTCGAGTTTGATGTTCACTGTTTCAAATGTCTAAAAAAATGGTTAAATAGCAATTTATTGAATTCTCATTTTACCATATTCAAACAAAACAGTCAAGTAACCATAAATAAGATGGTATTCAAGCTCTTAAGAAAAACCGTTTATTAATTGCTTTCACCTCATGCGGTTAAATAACCAGAATTTTATCGCATCATATAGACCTTAATTCTGGTGGCTAAGATATAGACTCACCTAATGGAGCCACTTAGTTCCTTGTAGATATATTATAGCTGAGAGATTTAATCTGTCAATCTCAAGACCGACAGCATGGGGGTTCGAGCCCCAACAATGACACAATTTTCCCTTCTACACATGAAGAGTTTCCAAGCGTCCTGCACAATTTCAGACCCTTGTCTAATAGAATACGACATTCTTTTTCGCTCATAAATCACAGCTATATAAAGCTACTAAATTGTCTCCAATGTCCAGTTAGATTTATTTTTTATTGTTTTAAAACCGTGCTTATTGTAAATGGTTAAAAAAAAACTTTCGAATTTTCGTTTTTTTAGCTACAGTACACTATTAGAAATTCTTCGGAAAAAAGGGTTAAATAACAGTTTATTGAATGGTTATTGTACCATGTTTAATCAAAACAGTGAAATAACCATAAATTAAATGGTAATCAAACTGATAAGTTTGAGAAATACTGTTTATTAGCTACTTTCACCTAATACGGTTAAGCAACCAGAATTTCATCGCACCAACTCGAACCACCTAATGGAGCTACTTAGTTCTTTGCTACTGCCTACATATCATAGCCGAGCGGACCTTTCTGTCAATCGCATGACCGGCAGAACTGGAGTTCGAGTCCTAGTGTTGACACCACACAATACTTCCTCCATTCCTTTCAACTCGTGAAGAATTTTCAGTGTCCGGCATTCTCCAATGCCCATTACCTTACGGAAAACCAAGCTCCTACGTCTAGTTAAATAATAATAATAATTTTTTTTTACGTTTTTGAGAAATACTAGTTGTAAATGGTTAAAAAAACGTATAGTTTCGTATTCATGGTTTTATAACCATATTTTTTGAAATGGTTATAAAACCATAAAGGAAAAAAGCGTTCTATTCCGTAAACATTAGAGTTAATCGGATAGACAGACAGCTGCCAGTTATTTTACCATAATTTTTGAATGAAAATTTTAACAGTGTAGTTGCTAACGGTTTCAAAACCGTAAAAATAAAAAACGTTCTTTACCGTAAACTTTACGGTTAATTGGATGGATAAACTGCTGTCAGTTACTTTACCATAAGTTTAGAATGAAAATTCTAACAGTGTTGAACAAGCCAAAAAATTGTATAAAGGAGAACTATATTTCTAGTTAATAAAACATTTATATAGAATTTAAAAGGTGTTAAATATAAGCTTTTAGGGTGAGAAGGATCACACCAAATTGACGAGCATTCACACCATAAAAGAATTATTTTCGCTTCCAAAAACACAAAATTTGGCGCAGTTTGGATATCACCAGCAGTATTTTTATATCGAGTAAGAGTTGGCATGAGTTAGTTACTTTCTTTCACGCAATTATCTATCTATTGAAACGAGAGTTCGTAGATGAAATATGTATGCACGTTATTAGTTGTGTAAAAAAGATAATTTTATTTTAATTTTTAAAAATCGGGAAACCATATTAAATAATTTTACAACATTTAACTTCTATCCGCTTTGGTATTGTTAAGCCTGGTTCAAATTCATATTAACATTTTTGTTGTGGTATAAGTTAATAGCAAACTAATTTTGCTTTAAGAAATATTGTATACTAAATTCATGATTATTGCTTTGCATTGTATCGTAAACACAACTTATTTTACCTAATTTTACTGAATAGAAAACACGATTGGCGACTACTTTATGAAAAGTAGTGTCAAAGAACAGTATTGGTATTTCACTACACCAAGAAATATCCTTAGTTCATAGTGCAGTGCAACACTTAGTGGAACGCTACTTTGGTGTAAAGTAGTCGCCACGATTTTTGGTGTTAAAATGCACGAATATTTTTAACTTTCAAAAGAGAATATAATTAACTATAATTAATACAGTTAATTTTTTTTCTTAGCAAAACGTCTATGTTAGGATTCAAAATTGAGAAGACAGAGGATATTAGTTTTATAATTTTATGCGTTTCTATCTTCTTAACTGGAAACAAATTAATTGATCTCAAATTTGATTCTTCCATTTAATTTCAGAACTGACATCAATTGAAATTTTATCGCATTACCCCTTTCTAACTTTTTATTGATTTTCTACAACACAACTTGGATAGATTTTCCGAAATTCCTGCCTGGGGGATAGTTAGTGAATTTTTTTTAACTAATATGGCGACGCTGCACTTCCTATAACTATCATTGTAATTATGTTTTCATTGGCTATAAAAAATACTTTCTTTCATTATTTTGAGGAACTATTGCTTAGGTTGATTACTTTATAACTACAGTGTTAAAGAACTTTTTTTTCAATTTTGTATTTATTATGCTTCTTGAAAAACATGAGAAAGTCCTCTGTAAAAAGAGAATTAATTCCTTTGTAAAAAAAATTAATAGAGTGGAAAATTTGAAAAGGGAAATGAAATGGAATGGAAGTTTGAAAAAGAAATTAAAAATACTTTTTATGTTATTTTTGATTCAAACAAAACTAACATAAATATCTTTTAATTTTTCCTTCTTATTCACCGCGTAAGAAATTTAAAAAGAAAATCTCCGATTATTGTAAGACGGTGCTGTTTTATATAAACATTATACAAATATATACCACAGTATTGTGAACATAAATCGGTCATTAACATTTAATTTTTCCTTAAGAAAAACAATAGGACTGTTTAATGAACATTATTGTAAAAGAGTTCAGGTTTATGAAACCAAAAGGAATGTTGTAAAAAATAACTGAATTGAAAAATGTCAGTAATACTGATATTGGCTTTGTATTAAAATGTAAACAAATAAAAAAAAAACTATGAATAAAGCGTAGAACACAAAAAGAAAGCAATTATGCGTAAAAAACTGTTTAATATTTAAAATACGTTAACATGCTTTATCATTGTACTGCATTATATTTAAACGTTGTGTTTTTAACAGCTATTAAATGCTTTTTTATGATTTATACTGTAAAAAACAAAACGGGCCTTCATTTCATTTTTTTTTTAGTTTTAAATGAAATATGAAAAAAATATCTGCATTAGTTTCATATATAAAGAAGGTAAGAATAAGTGCATGAATGAAATATATAGGAAAAGTTATTAAATCTGAATAAATAGGATGGATTTTTATTTACAAGTAATATATATTCGAGAAAAAAAAATATTAAAATAAAAGTATAACTAATAGCAATATTTTTAACATTACTTAGAAAAATGACTTTAAGAGATTTTAATTGTGTTTATTTCATTATTTCTTAATCATTAGTGCTAAAAAAAGATTAACTTCTTAACGTACAAATCGTAATTTTTCTTAAAATCATTATTATCATATGAGTATAATTCATTCTTAAAAAAATGCTCAAGGTAAATTTATTTTTTCAATTTTTTTCTAGTATTTATCTACTTATGCGAACTTAGTAAAACGTGTCTTAGAAAGTTTAAGACAAAACAAAGCTCCCAACAAGGTTTTATCAAAGCTAAATAGAAATATCATTTTATTACAAGCTTCAATATCGGGAAACAGACAAGCAAAGTATACAGTCACGGTATGATTCATATTAGATCATTACTTTTGTGGGATTAAAACAGGTTTAATGAGTCTGTTATTCTGTGATATAATTTTCCATGTAAATAATAATTCGTAGGCTGCAGGTCAAATATTTGATGCTACCTACAAAGCATTCAAAACATTTAGAGCTACCGTCGGTCAACCAATTAAAGCTCTTTTTCAGACCAACTAGCCATGTTTTGGCCCCAAAGCATTTCGTTAACACTTAATTGCTGATGGGGAAGTGGTGGTCTGAAAATACGCCGGTATGTAGCGTTAATTTTTTCCATGTTCCCTGATTCTGTCAAAGATACGTGGATTTTTCATTAGTTAGGAAAGATAGTTCTTGGCGTTGTACGTTGAAAGGTCAGCGCGCTGATTAATGTCTTGAAATATTTTAAAGATCGCGTGAAAACAATACATCTCTATCTCTTTCTTTTATTAAACAATAATTACGCTCTAAAATATTCATTCTGATTTATGAGTATTCATCAAATATTCATAAAATTTTATTTGCTGAGGATTTTTGTTTCATTTTAAACTTTCCTTTATTCTGGCTTGTTCAGTCATTGATGTTAGATAATTTACATCATGTCACCGACATCAATGACACATCATGTCACCGCAATGACACATCATGACATACTAATTTAAAATTTCAAAGGATTTCAATTTAGAAAATATGGTCCCAGTAGCTTAGTCAGGTAGTTTAAATTACCCTTTTTGCTTATTGGCTGAATCTTAAAAACTTTTAAGCTAAAGCTTCCTAACTCTTTCTGGACTAGATTATATAACTAAGATGGTTAGAGCATCCAACTACAAACGCAGAGAACCTTAGTTTGAATTCTGCCGGCGAACATCTTTCTCAAGCATTCTCCCACAAGCATTTTGCTCAGAAATGAGTGTATGCTGATTCAATTTTGAATGCATCGATTTTTTAAATTCGAAAAATAATAATTTGTCTTGGAGATATTTTGAAACATTATGATCAATTACGAGAAATCCCTCTTTACAGTGGAGAAGAAAATCGTATATATCAAAACCGGGAAATTCTCATAATGGTTATTCTTCAGTGAACTGTGGAATTACTAAGGTGGTAGCAAGAGATTTCTGAAAATTTTGAAAATTACAAAAATGTCTTTCTATGTATACAAATACTTCCATTCATGTCCTTCTGTGAAAGTGTTATTACATTTTAATGGTCTGAAAATATTTCAAGTTTACTTCCTACAAGGTATAATCATAAAAACTAATATTATAATTAATTAATTTTAATAATGAATAACAATAATTTTAATAATTAATTACAATGATAAATATTACAATTGATTACAATTAGTTTTTATTGGGTAATCAGAAGTTTCATGCACCAATTTATATCTTTGCAATGATTTCTAAAATCAAAACGCTGTATAGTGTCGATAGGTTCGTTCTTAAACAATTAAGGAATATAACTTATACAGAAAAAAAAATTAATTACGAAAATTCAACTTTTTTTTATTAATAAATGGTTGTTAATAGAAGCATATTTTTTTTAATGTTTTTCATTACGAAGGAAAATTACAAGTTCACAATTTTTTTAAAAAAGCACAATCTTTATATATATATATATCTACAACTACATAAGGATTTTGGGAAAGGCGATTTTTTTAATGTTTTTATAATTAAGTAACTGGAAAAAAAATATTTAAAAATTTTTTGTTGGTGTTTCGTACATATTTCTGAATTTAAAATAAGCGGCAGTTTAAATGCTTA
Source organism: Parasteatoda tepidariorum (assembly GCF_043381705.1). Classification (NCBI taxonomy): domain Eukaryota; kingdom Metazoa; phylum Arthropoda; class Arachnida; order Araneae; family Theridiidae; genus Parasteatoda; species Parasteatoda tepidariorum. Next base: position 50,278,409 of record NC_092213.1, on the reverse strand, counting down.
CATGAACTTCTACATATTATTCTTTCAATTAAATCTGAATAACCAAAAATAAAACCATTTTGCAGTTTTCCTTCTGAAAGGTAGGTCAGAATTTTCGAACAAAAAATTATTATTCTCATAGATACGTGGTTCAGAATAGTTAGAGAATTATAAACGAAACACGTACGAAATACCAGAATTATAAACGAAGCACGTTATTATTATTATTTACATATTTATCTGTCATCTAATTGAAAATAACCACAAACCACCAGGAACGTGGTTAAGAAAAAAAAAGAAAACGAAAGTGGCGACTCAAATAAACAACCGGTCACTTTAACTTATCGCTTCCCCCCCCCCCTTTAAATCGTTGAATGATAAAAGTACACCAGTAAAGAAAAGATACTCTAGATAACAGAATTTTGATTAAGATGTCCAATAATGTATCCATTCAAAATTTGATCCTTCAGAATCCATCAACTTGTGGTGGGATTCATTAGGAAGGATGATTCCTTAACAATCCACTATTTCAAAGTTGAAATGTATACATTAAATGCCTTTTGCCTCCCCAAATAGTTTTTTTAAAAAAAATTCTTTAAAGTCAGTATGTTTAAATAAATTTTGTCACACATTTATTGTTGAATTAACTCTTTATAACTGTAGATTATATCTGATATGAATTTAAAAAAAAAAAATTATCCAAGCAAAAAAAAAAAGTTAGCAAAAAGTGGACATTAAATAAAAAGGACCTAACGATATCAGTCACCGACTCATTAGGCTCAAAGAATAAGTGGCAACTAAGTTATCAGAGTCTACGGGCCACTGGCTACTAACTGAAAATTTAAAATTTCAGGTCTAGTCCAATCAATAGCAATAATTAGTACTACACCAGTAAATTAACATAATAAAGTAAAAGATGTTTCTGATAACAATTATATAATTATTTACGTAAAATCCCATCACCAAACATAAAACAGGACACTTGAAACATTTATTACCAATCTATGTCCCTATTAATCTAACCTACTATACTCTTCATCAAATGCAACAATAAAAAAAAGTAAGTGAGCATAAAACTAAGATCACAAAACGCGCATTATTAACGCTTTTCCTTTCCAAGAAAGGCTTCGTGAAGAAAAAACTCATAACCATAACTGGCTGTCTTCCCGCCTATTTCCATTACCTGCAACTCAGTTACTTAATGGATGAGAAAGGAAGCGGTGTAATATCTTGTCACCGATAGACAGCTAGTAAAATTAATGTACCATTCACTGAAATTGATACCCTTCAGGGACTCCATGACCTTGCAGTCCGTGCTTCTATCTAAACAGATAAGTCCATTGAAAAAATATTTGTCTATATGTTAATGAGGGAGTTTCATTATTATTTGATGCGACAGTAATTATACCTCCGTTCAGCGAAGAATCGTTAAGGATTTAAAATTACTTCGCCTTTTTTTTATATACGAAATTTCAATCATTCACTGAACTATATTTAGATAAAGAATCATAAAATGATCTCTTTCATAGCCATTTTAGGTTGTATTTGGAATGGTCTTCTTCGCCGTTGTTCTGTTGTAAATTTTTGAAAGAATATTGCTTTTTTTAAGTTTTTATTTCTCAGAAACTATCCATCTGTTTCAATTCGAATTTTAGATTTAGTCATTGAAAATTTTATTATTTATGAAGATATTAAAATTATTATAACTTATCCCTCAAATTTTTATTGTTATTGCATTTTCAATGTTCATTTATTCTTCTTATAATAAATAATTATTGAAAATTATTTTTCCGTTTAAAATTATTTATGGCCAAGAGATTTTTACACGCAGGTTTTACATTATATTTCCAAATAAATGCTTAAAAACGCTTAAAGTGAAGATAAGTAAAGTAGGAATAAGGTGAAGATAAGGAAGTAAAATTTCATGAATCGTTCCTCTGCTTCTATCATATTTTCAAGGTTGTGGTTCCTTCAATCAGAGCCAATGTGAGGGCAGGGCATTGAAAATTATCATTATAAAAACTTTATTATTTTTTCAAAAAAAAAAAAAGAAATTTTTCATTCATTTAAAATTTCACAACATTTTTTCCTCCTTTATCGTACTGTTGAAAACAGGGAAAAAATATACAAGATAGCTTCATCCATCTAAATCATATTAATTAAGTAAATATTTTAAAACTATTATCAAGATTTAGAGAATATATAGATTTAGAAAATAAGAAGTTTTTAGATGATCGTATAGATTGAACGCAGTAATTAGTTTTCGTGTATCTCAACTCCAAAAATGGCGACAACTATTTTACACTAAAGTAATATTGAAAAAAGCTATACATAACTTTTGGATCTAAGGGTTTCACTACACCAAAAAATGTTCTTTTACACTACTTGGTGTAAAGTAGCCACCTCCATTTTTATTATTCAGTGATACTAAAATTTATAATCAGAGTATGATATGATACACTTAGGAATCAGTAAAGCTAATTTTACGATGCAATATAAAGCTGGAATCATAAATTTAAAATGCATTACACGCTATTTCTTCAAATAAAATTTGTTAATCAAGCAGCACAGAGAGAATAATATGAATTNAGTCCGTGCTTCTATCTAAACAGATAAGTCCATTGAAAAAATATTTGTCTATATGTTAATGAGGGAGTTTCATTATTATTTGATGCGACAGTAATTATACCTCCGTTCAGCGAAGAATCGTTAAGGATTTAAAATTACTTCGTCTTTTTATTATAAACGAAATTTCAGTCATTCACTGAACTATATTTAGATAAAGAATCATAAAATGATCCCTTTCATAGCCATTTTAGGTTATATTTGGAATGGTCTTCTTCGCGGCTGTTCTGTTGTAAATTTTTGAAAGAATACTGCTTTTTTAAGTTTTTATTTCTCAGAAACTATCCATCTGTTTCAATTCGAATTTTAGATTTAGTCACTTGAAATTGTATTATTTATGAAGATATTAAAATTATTATAACTTATCACTCAAATTTTTATTATTATTGCATTTTCAATGTTCATTTATTCTTTTTATAATAAATAATTAATGCAAATTATTTTTCTGTTTAAAATTATTTATGGGCAAGAGATTTTTATACATAGATTTTATATTTTATTTCCAAATAAATGCTCAAAGTGAAGATAAGTAAAGTAGGAATAAGGTGAAGATAAGGTGAGAAAGTAGGTGAAGATAAGGAAGTAAAATTTCATGAATCGTTCCTCTGCTTCTATCATATTTTCAAGGTTGTGGTTCCTTCAATCAGAACCAATGTGAGGAGAGGGCATTGAAAATTATCATTACAAAAACTTTATTATTTTTTCAAAAAAAAAGAAATTTTTCATTCATTTAAAATTTCAAAACATTTTTTCTCTTTTATCGTATTGTTGAAGACAGGGAAAAAAATTTGCAAGATAGCCTCATCTATCTAAATCATATTAATTAAGTAAATATTTTAAAACTATTGTCAAGATTTAGAGAATATATAGATTTAGAAAATAAGAAATTTTTAGATGATCGTATAATTTGAACACAGTAAATAGTTTTTGTGTATCTCAACGCCAAAAATGGTGACAACTATTTTACACTAAAGTGATATTGAAAAAAGCTATACATAACTTTTGGATTTAAGGGTTTCATTACACCAAAAAATGCTCTCGTACACTACTTGGTGTAAAGTAGCCACCTTCATTTTTGTTATTCAGTAAAGCTAAAATTTATAATCAGTGTAAGATATGATACACTTAGAAATCAGTAAAGCTAATTTTACGATGCAATATAAAGCTGGAATCATAAATTAAAAATGCATTACACGCTATTTCTTAAAATAAAATCTGTTTGTTAATCAAGCAGAGCAGAGAGAATAATATGAATTCGAACAAGGCTTAACAAAACTGATGCGGATGGAAATTAAATGTTATAAAAATATTTAATACAATTGGTAGATTTGTGCAAATCTTCTTATGAGAAAAATCATTTTTATTATGCAACCAAAGATATACATGCATTTAAAAACAATTTACTTCTGTTTCTGCGGAATGTTCAAAATTCCTCCGTTTCGTACTTAAATTGTAAACAATCTTCTGACGATTTCCAATCTGGACATCTAACGCCAACGTTGGCGAAATAAATTCCTGAAGATCAAATTCATTTGATCTAAAGTATAAACTTCCAGAATTGTGAGAATTTAGATTTAACCACACCCTTTAAAGAGAGTATGACAGCACGATTCGGTAATAACTTGATATAACACACAATTTTTAGAGTTTTTGAATAACGAATTCGGATTGGTATTACACCACGGTTATTTCAGTGAACCTTTTAAACGTCCTACTTTATGAGGACCACTACTGCGGTGTAGATAAAATGTAAATTTAAACCATAGTATAAAAATTAATAGGGAAAATTATATAAAAAAAAGTTAAGTTATTCGTTTTTAAGAATGCAATTTGAAAATAATAATGGTAATAATAAAACTCATATTTATTTCTACAATGTAGGCGAAATTCTAGAGGCCGTAAATGAGGAATTTTCCTAGTCCTCTTAACGTAAAGTAACGTAACTTTTTTCTAAGCAAATGGTCCCCCTTCTTTTTAATGATCCTCGCAAAATCTTTTGCCTAGGGTCAAGAGCCCTGCAGAGTCTATCGATTCTTCTACCTTTCATATTTAGAGAATCACAAAACCGAATCCGTTGAAGAAGAAAATCAGTTAATTCAAAGAAAGTGCTTTTTTATGCCTTCGTGATTTAAAATATCTGCAGTAATCAATTAGCTTGTTTAAAGCGAGTCTTCTGAACCATCAGGTCTACATCGTATACGTGAAATTTCGATCATTAGATCAAAAGCTATTCGGCATTTTTTTTCTCCCCTATGTAGAATTTTCCCATACTTCCTGCTCGTTTCAAAATTATTCAGAAAGATGGTAACGGAAATAAGTAGAAAACTAAGTTTTTTTCGGTTGTTTTGTAAGGTTCAGTGACCTTTTTTCGAATGGCACACACTTACCAATTGTTTTTAAATCTGAACACGTATTAATTGTATAATGGGTCGCATTTAGTGCTGACACGTATGAAATGTTCTTTTTAAGATTTATTATAATAAAAATAATTCCAGCGAACTTTGTTATCTTTAAATTATATTTACAGGTCACTTGTTTTCAAAATAAATGTATTTTCTTTTGCACTTTTTGAGAAAAGAAGAAAAAAAACCTCACGTTGGAATAATGATTTGTTCTTGAAAGTTTTTAGAATAAACTGTGAAGTTTGAAAATTTAAAGTATTATAATTATAAAAAAGTTATGTGCGTAAAAATTATAAAAGTGTGAAAATACAATTACAAAGTTTTACCAGCGAACTTTTTTATCTTCAAATGATATTTACAGGTCACTTGTTTTCAAAATAAGTATTATTTTCATTTGTACTTTTTGAGAGAAAAAAAAAGGAAAACAAAACCTTACGTTAGAATAATGAGTTTATTTTTGAAAGTTTTAAGAATAAACTGCAAAGTTTAAAAACTAAAAAATTAAAATATTATAATTATAAAAAAGTTAAGTGCGTAAAAATTATAAAAGTTTGAAAATACAATTACAGAATTTTACCAACGAACGAAATAATTCCAGCGAAGTTTGTTATCTTTAAATTTTATTTACATGTCACTAGTTTTCAAAATAAATATATTTTCATTGTTACTTTTTGAGAGAAAAAAAACCTTACGTTAGAATAATGAATTTGTTTTTGAAAGTTTTTAGAATAAATTATGAAGTTTGTAAAATTAAAATATTATAAATATAAAAATGTTATGTGCGTAAAAATTATAAAAAAGTGGGAAATACAATTACAACATTTTACATAGCTTAATGAATTTTCTACTTCTTACTGTACTGTATAAAATTTTGATTAGGACATTACAATAATCAATTAAGAAAATTTAAGTGCAGTGGTTTTGTATTCTTAATTTTGAATTGTAATATTGGGCTAAATGCTAAGTTTATTGAACAAACTACCAAGTTAAATAATGAAAACTTTAAGGATATGGTCGTTCCTTTTCCAAAATTGTCTCTAATTTAAATATATGAAACGAAGTCTAGTTAAATAGTTTTTTAATAATAAAAAAAGCGAGAGAAAGGGAGAAAAACAGGGGAAAAGGTAATTTAAGAAATCTTCTAAATAATAAATTCAAATTCAAACTACAGAGAAAAGTATTGTTACAAAACTTCAATTTGAATTAGACTCTAGAATTACTACTTTCGTTTAAACTAATTTATTTAAATCTGTATTTTCATATCAATAGCTTTGTGATGTTGTTAATGTTTATACATCTTGTGTTGCTACCGTATATTTTATCCTACCTGTTTGATTTCAAATATGTCTTATGACAAAAAAAAAAAAAAAAAAAAAAAAAAAAAAAAACAAAAAAAAAAAAAAAA
>NC_092213.1:50172264-50271814 GCF_043381705.1 Parasteatoda tepidariorum | reverse complement strand
TTATACAGGGTGAGCATCATTTTTAATATTGGGCTAAATGCTAAGTTTATTGAACAAACTACCAAGTTAAATAATAAAAACTTTAAGGACATAGTCGCTCCTTTTCCAAAATCGTCTCTAATTTAAATATATAAAACGAAGTCTAGTTAAATAATTTTTTAATAATAAAAAAATGTGAGAGAAAGGGAGAAAAACAAGGGAAGAGGTAATTTAAGAAATCTTTTAAATAATAAATTCAAATTCAAACTACAGAGAAAAGTATTGCTACAAAACTTCAATTTGAATTAGACTCCAGAATTACTATCTTCGTTTAAACTAATTCATCTAAATCTGTATTTTCATATCAATAGCTTTGTAATGTTGTTAATTTTTATACATCTGTGTTGCTACCGTATATTTTATCCTACTTGTTGATTTCAAATATGTCTTATGACAAAAAAAGAAGAAAAGAAAAAGAGGGGAAAAATTAAAAAAAAATCAATTTCTAAGTCTAGTTGTAATCAAAATGTAAGGAGATAAATTAAAAATGTCTTAAATCTGAATAGATTTTTTTTGTTTAAAATTATTGAATTTATAAGCATTTTATATAAAGCGTATTTAACTTCGTTTAAATTTGTAAAATAATTTAAAAGTATCTTAAAGTTTTTCTTTATAAAGTTAAAGAACAGAAAAGTTTTGTATTTACATTGTTACTGAGAATCAAGTTCAATTAAAAAAATAAGCCTTTTACATTTCCACAAAGTATCATTAAAAGCATTATTTACGTTTTCACAAAGAATCGTGTTCAGGAAAAAATATCGTTTGAAATTTTTCAAGAATCATGGTTATTAAAACAATAATTTTCACTAAGATCGTGTTAACTAAAAGAATTTATTTTCACGAAGATTATATTCACTAAAGGAATCCCTTAAATTTTAATGAAAAACCATATTTAATAAGAATAAGGGTCTAATTTGCTCAGATTATAATTAAAGTTTAAGGGGTAGAGAGTCAAAAAGTTTCTGAGTCTTATTTTAGTCTACAATTAAACTTGAAATTTAAAAATTAGAAAACGATTCCAAAAAGCAGTTTCTTATGGAATCATTATTTTTTTTAAAGAATTACGTAATATTTCTCATTTATTATTCAATAAAATAAAGCACAAATCATAACATTCTACTGCGATAAATTGTATAAAATTTAAAAATCAATTTTAACGTTCCTCTATATAAAATAAAAATATAATGGTCTATAACCGATCTTCATTGTTTTCGGTGTATTCTTACTGGACAGAAAAATTACATAATTGGATCAACATAATTTTAATAAAAGCTCATGATAGTATTTACCGGCAAATTATTTATTTACCCTTTGTTAAATGGTGGTTTTATTCCATGCTATTTTGATTACAGATGTATTTAATACAAGTTTAACTACTTCAATTATACTAATCTTAACTTATTTTGTTATTTTAGATAGTTTTGTTATACTTTTATTAAAATGTAAAATAAAATTCGTAACTACCTATCCTATTGTATGTAACTACCTCACTTAAAATTAAAGGATTAAATCTAATAGTGGTCTTCATTTATTAGATTATAAAGTAATTCCATAAATTAAATTATTGTATGTTTACATTATGTATACAACATTTTATGATTTACTAATTGTAATATGTAGTTATTTTATGTAATTTTGATGGTTTAGATAATAATATTAAAACAATTTCAAAATAATTTTTTAAAATTGCAAAAAATTGTAGCTGTCAGGGAACTGACTTAATGTCAGAAAGGTCCTGGGTTCGAATCCTGGACGAGTCATGGATGTTCTTTCATTCTCTGTACTATCTATCCTTGCTGTGGGTGCAAAGTTGGCCCACGTAATATGGTGCCCATTAAGAGTGGCCAACTAATCTGCACCTACTGATACCTGAATGATGAGTGTCAATCGGGTGGGTATTGGAAAAAAAATTGATAAAAAATACTATGGATTAACTTTTTACACTGTTTTTAAGTAATCTCTGACGAAAAACATGAGTTTTTATACTAATCAACCGAAAATAATTTTTTTAAAAAAAGCAAGTTTTTGTTTATTGTTTCAAGCGAAATGATTAGGTTTAAATTATAATTAAATAGAATCAGGAACCGATTCTGCATAAATTGAATACAAAATTTTGGATTCATTAAATTCAATAACTTTTTTCATTCATAAGCCAGTTTACCGTCCAGAAACAAAAAGTATTACAAAACAATAAACAAGAGTGGGTAGAGGCAATAGGCAAAGGCGAAACTCCAGGCGGAAAATAAGAATGCCTAGTTTCCCTACATATTTGCATTAAAATAAAACGATAACAATTATTTAGGTTTCAAACATAAAAAAGAAATATTTCTGTTATAATTAAACATATATTATCATGAATCTTGTTTGAAAAATACGGAATTCAAAGTGCATCGATGCAAGTGTAAAACGTTAGCAATGAAATTTTATCGTACAACCATAAGTTGTGCAAAATTTTAAAATTGATTTTAATTTATAAGAAACAAGCATGCAGAGTCATCCTAGATATCAACTTAAGAAAAAAAACGACATTTACAAATACTCAAGTTTCAAATTCGATTAAAAATGTTTCTACTATAATTAAACATCAATATACATTATTGTCTTTATCATGAATATTGTTTGAACAATGCAGTATTCAAAGTGTGCAAATTTCATTGTGAAAAGGTTGTTAGACGAATTTCATAACAATAAGTTGAGCAAAATTTTAAAATCCACTTTAACATATAAAAATCAAGAATCCTAGTTTTCCTTAACATTAGAAGAAAACGACATTAAGAAATATTCGAGTTTCAAAGATAATAAAAAACAATTCTGTTAAAATAAATCATCGATAAGCATTATCGTCTTATCACGAATATTGTTTGAAAAATGCAGTAATCAAAGTGCATTGATTCTATTGTAAAATGGTTGTTACATTTGTATCAAAACGTGTATCAGTAGCATGCATTGTAACAGTATTCAAATAACTAAACACGTTAAATGATCTGATCATAATTACAAATGTTCACTTACAAAGATTCAATTTTGAAATATAATTGAAAAACTTTTTTTCCGCACGAACGATCTAAAAATATATGCAGACTGATATTGCTTTCAAACATTCGACCATAAATCTTACTCGAGAAAAAAATCAATTTGTTATATTCGGTGCACCGCTAATTAACCACACTTCTATTGAGTCTATCCAATTAATTCCTGCTTCTGTTCATGCCGCATTGTTTTGTATGGTAATGCGGATTTTAGAATTATTCTTCCCTTTGAATTTCGTTCAACCTTAACAACCCAGAAAGCAAATCATTATACAGGGTGAGCATCATTGATCTCGTATATTTGAAGAAAAAAAGCAATCAGTTATTTCCGAAACTTAAAATAAACAACAAATAGAAAGTTGACATTCATTTACCAGAAAACGATTCGTGATGTATAACGAGTTTTGGCTCCTTTCATACCTATAGGACTATAGGGATTGATTTAATGCTGCAGCCTGAATCAGATTTAGAAGAAGTCCTAAATGCAATGTATCAACTTATCAAAATGAAATTATATTTACATGAATACAATGTTATCATATTTTATATTGGTAAAATATATAACTATGCCTGTAAATAATGATTTAAATGTTCGAATTTAATAATAAATTAATACTGTTATTTTAATAATTAAATCTTCACTTAATTTTATTTTTCGCAGTGAATATTAATTTAAATTTCTTTTTATCTTTTTAAACATTAATTTAATATTTATTTAATTTCATTGAATAACATTTTATTAGATAACAATTTAATTTAAATTTAATTTGGTTAATTATTAATTTAATAATTTTTTTTAAATTTAAGAAAAAATATGAAGAAGAAGTAAGATTTTTAATTATTTTGCAGCTACTAGATAATTATACAGCTTGCAAGTTATATTAAATAAGAACGAAAACCATTATCTTAAAACTATTGATCTCATTAAAAATATTCAGAAATAATCATATTTCTTTACTCAAAAAGTTATGGAATTTTTTGTTCAAAAACCAGATTTTTTTAAGGTTTTCAATATGAAATATTAGTTAACTTACAAATTCTGAACTACTTACATATACAACAATCGTTTTTTAGCAATCATCTTTCGTGTATTTATATTAAAACGGATTATTTTGTTCCTAAACAAAAATTTAAAACTTGAAATCAGCAAACTATTCTTAAAAATTTTCATCATTTATAAAATCGTTTTCTCATAAAGCTAATTTAATAAGAAAACGAGTTCTTTTTCTCACTTTAAAGTTGTTTTCTTTTTAATTTCAATAAAACATAATTGGGTATAATATAGCCTACGTCAGAGGTTGTGTTGTTCCTACTAAATTTAACCCATGAACGGCATTTTCTGCGAGCCTAACTTCAAGCCACAAATAAACAAACGAAGTGTTCGATCGTTTAAATAGCTGCTCGCCAGATTTTATTGCATTATAAAGAAAAGTTATTGAAACTAAATACAACTAAATAAACAACAACAACTAAAACAAATAACAACAACTACTAATAACAATAACTAAATAAAGAACAACTGAATTCCATTCGTTTAGCATTGCGTCATATGTTGTTCCTACTAAATCGAAGTAGTTGTGTTTTTTTCATATTATACCCAATTGAAAACTATTTTGGGTTGCAAATTATTTTACATTTATAACTTGTTATATGACTAAATTTGCAAACTATTTTTAACAAAATTCTTAAAAAAAAAAATTTTAAAAAAAATTGAAACTGTAACTTTTGTTTATAGCTAGAGGTTGAGCTATATCACTTGACTATTATTTAATCAATTACAGCAGCATTGTAGTTGATGTTGAACTGTAACCAGTTGTAATAAAATCGTTTTCTCATATATTTTTTATAAAATCGTTGTTGAATGTTGTTTATAAAATCATTTTCTCATAAAATTAGTTAAATGAGAAAACGAGTTCCTAATCGCTTTTTTTTAAATTTAAATAAAACATAATTGGAATAAGTTTTGAATTAAAAATTAATTTACATCTATAAATCTGTAACTTGTTATGTGACAAAATTTGAAAACTATTTTTAACAAAATTCTTCGAAAAAAAAAACTGAAAGTCTAAGTTTTGCTTATAGAGTTGTCCAAACTAGTGTTTGAGCTATATGACTTGACTATAATTAGTCAATCAATTATAGCAATATAGTTGTTGATGTTGAACTGTAGTCAGTAGTGTATACCATTTTTATTTTACTTCGAAATTAAACAGATTCTAATTGGTTACTTCTAGAAACTGATTGTTCATTGATGAATTTTAGTAGGTAGGTATAATTGAAGTGACATCAGCTTAAAAGTCTCGATTCTTAATACTTAAGGTTTATTTTTAATAAGTTATGGTACTTTAATTAGCCTTAGCATAATAAATATTTCTACCGCCAATTAATTGCAATTGCGTAAAACTTTAAACATAATTGGAATATACAAAACTAAATTTTTATCATTTATTATTGAAACAATAAATAATGGTATCTAAATAATCTACAAATTTATTTAAATATCTGTCTAATTAAGTAAATAAAATATAGGAAAAAATCGATTTGAAATTAAGTCTAATTTTCAAAAGAAACATTTCTTTATACTTGCTCAATAATATTTTAAGTATTTTACAATAATTTTCCGTTTTCCCTCATTCTATAAGCGTAGAATAAGTTAGTGATTTATTATTATTTTTAGGAATAAAAAAAATTCAAATAGCTCCATTACTGTAACACTCTTTGCAATTTGTTTAAATTATTTTGAAATTCACAGTGTATTTTCAGCATTGCAATTTCTCAATATTCCATAAAACGAGTAACATAATTTAAAATGTTAAGGTCGTGTAAACAAAATACGACATAATCCGAAGTTGTGGGACTTTATTGAACATGTAATGTAGTGTAACATAATTAATGTAATTCGAAGTTCCGTAGCCTTATCTCAGCGCTCGAAATTTTAAGCCTTGTATATAAGAACAACATAATTCCAAGTGTGCAAGGCCGTATCACGTAAGTGTAACATAAAATTTTAAAACCGTAAGTGTAACATAATTCAAAATTGTGAGGCCGTATAAATGTAAGGCTGGTGTACATAATCCAAAATTTCGAGACCGTGTGATATAAGTCTAACATAATTTGAAATTAGAAGGCAGTCTCACACACGTCTAACATAATTCTAATTTGGAGTAGAGTAACATAACGATGCAACCTTAATTTCCAACACGAGCGTTCATTTCTATACTGTTCCCACGCCATTGATATGATGAAATTTTAAAACCGTAAGTGTAACATAATTCAAAATTGTGAGGCCGTATAAATGTAAGGCTGGTGTTCATAATCCAAAATTTTAAGACTGTGTGATATAAGTCAAACATAATTCGAAATTGGAAGGCAGTGTCACACAAGTCTAACATAAATCTAATTTGGAGTAGAGTAACATAACGATGCAACCTTAATTTCCAACACGAGCGTTCATTTCTATACTGTTCCGCCACGCCATTGATATGATGAAATTTTAAAAACGTAAGTGTAACATAATTCAAAATTGTNAGATAGATGAACGTAATCTAAAATTTTAAGACCTTGTGATATAAGTCTAACATAATTCGAAATTAGAAGGCAGTGTCACACAAGTCTAACATAAATCTAATTTGGAGTAGAGTAACATAACGATGCGACCTTAATTTCCAACACGAGCGTTCATTTCTATACTGTTCCGCCATGCCATTGATATGATGAAATTTTAAAAACGTAAGTGTAACATAATTCAAAATTGTGAGGCCGCATAACATAATACAAAAATGTAAGGCTGGTGAACGTAATCTAAAATTTTAAGACCTTGTGATATAAGTCTAACATAATTCGAAATTGGAAGGCAGTGTCACACAAGTCTAACATAATTCTAATTTGGAGAAGAGTAACATAACGATGCAACCTTAATTTCCAACACGAGCGTTCATTTCTATACTGTTGATATGATGAAATTTTAAAAACGTAAGTGTAACATAATTCAAAATTGTGAGGCCCCATAACATAACACAAAAATGTAAGGCTGGTGAACGTAATCTAAAATTTTAAGACCTTGTGATATAAGTCTAACATAATTCGAAATTGGAAGGCAGTGTCACACAAGTCTAACATAATTCTAATTTGGAGTAGAGTAACATAACGATGCAACCTTAATTTACAACACGAGCGTTCATTTCTATACTGTTCCCACGCCATTGATATGATGAATGAAATCTATATCGTAGTAGATCCGAAATGAATTGATATAGTTTGCTGAAGGGTTAAAATAAATCATAATTAAAACAATTTTTTTTTTTATTTCAATTAACCTTTCATGAAGTTTACTGAACCACTATGCGGATGCCCGATGACCTTGAAAAGGCAACGCGAATTCTCAATGATGCTGCCGATCATGTTAATTTTGCCTGTAACTTAATTTGCATTAATCATCGACGGCGGGTAAAAGCGAAACAAGTCAGAACTAAAGTAGAGCGTGACCGATATTTTCCAATACATCCCTTTTAATTTTTTTATAATAATAATATATAAAAACAGAAAGGTGTATTAAAAAGTAAGTTATAGTTTTGGAGGCATAAAATAATCAAGTAAAATGTATGCCAACAAAGATTATAAAATCAGTTACATTTTCAAGGGTAAATTTTGCCAAGTCAAATCAACCACTAACTAAGGCCTAAGAAAAATTTAAGGCTATTTACCAAACAATTAGCCTTGAGGAAATTTAAGGCTAATTTTCTTAACGTTAGAGTAGAGAAAAACTATACGTCTATTAAATAATACGTTTTGATTCGCATTCAAATTTTAGAAAATTTTAAAATTTTTAGTATAGAATAATTTGTGACCTTAAAGTGTCTTCATATGTATATGTTAATGTATGAAATATGATGTCTGTATGTCTACGATGTCTATATGATGTATTCTATAGGATGTCTGACCTTAATAGGTTAAGTAAGATTTAAAACTATAAAACTATACGTCTAAGAAACTAGCGTCTATTAAATTATATGTTTTGATTCGCTTTCAAATTTTAGACAATTTTCGAATTTTTAGCATAGAATAATTTGTGACCTTAAAGTGTCTTCATATGCATATGTAACCGTTAATGCATGAAATATGATGTCTGTATGCCTATGATGTCTATATGATGTATTCTATAGGATGTCTGACGTTAATAGGTTAAGTAAGATTTAAGTGAATTTTAATTTAATGTGTCTGGTGATTATATAGAATACATAGGTATTCCACAGAAGCAAAGCTGCCTTTTAGGTAAAGCATAATATATGAGAATTATTGTATATGAAATTTTGCCCAGCCATTGTATAGAATAGCTGTAGGTTTTTCATTAGACAATGTGCGTAAATTTCTAAAGAATACTTAGGCAATGTGAGAAACACGAATAGTTTTATAATTTGCCGTTAATAAAATACAGCATTCTATAGCATACCTAATATTATATGCGGTAGATATTAGGTATTCTATAGAATGCTGTATTTCAGACAAAGGCGGCAGTATACACATTTGTTAAAGAATTAATTTATAAATATTGTAACCAAAATGAAAACAATTTTTATCCCAATGGAAGAGAGCAAAAAGTTATTTTAACCAAATGACTAAAAGGTGGATTCTACCTTAAATTTGCTTTGCTTTTCTCAGAATTTAAGTACGACTCATCAAATGCTCGTTTTTTTAAAAAAAGAATTTATTTGGCGATTATCATTATTCTATTTTACTTAATGACTGTCGATAAACAGATTTTTTTTAAAAATTCATTTATAGATTATCATTATTCTATTTTACTTTATGACTGTCGACAAACAGATTTTTAAAAAAAATTTATTTGGAGATTATCATTCTATTTTACTTTATGACTGTCGATAAACAGATTTTTTTTAAAAATTCATTTATAGATTATCATTATTTTATTTTACTTTATGACTGTCGACAAATTTTTTTTTGAAATTCATTTATAGATTATCATTATTCTATTTGACTTAACGACTGTCGACAAACAGATTTTTTTTTAAAAATTCATTTGGCGATTATCATTATTCTATTTTACTTTATGGCTGTTCTGCTAACAGATCCTCTTATTAGATGAATTTGAGATAACAGAAAAGTAAATCTCCCAATTAACCTCCTTGAAATTGATGGACTTTAACCAATGATCCATTTGCTGTTACAATTTTTTGTAAGTATTCTAATCAGTGTTTGGAAGGAGAAATTCAGAAATCACACAGCCATGTAGTTGGAATTCCAAGTGAATATCGCTACTGGTTGCCATCTTTAGTTTTTGATGATTAACTCAGAATTTTAAAATGGAATTATTTATTTTAAATTTATTCATTTGAATAGTTCTTTGCTCCATTTAAATCAAATTATTGTTCTTAGCGGTTTTCATCATTATCATTGCTGCATTACGAAGAACAATGTTAAAGTTACCTCATTACGTTTAATGGCCATTTTAATCTTTCGTTTTCAGATTAGCAGAGATTGTTTAAGAAAGGGTTAAACAAACTTTATCTTATCTCTAGATTTTTTTTTCTCTTTCGGAGATAAAATATAAATAAAAATCTAAAATACAACACAAATTTCTTGCTAAAATACAGAGGAGAAGAAAAAGATAACACAAAATATTACAAATAACGAACGGGTTGAAGATAGCTTGTTCTAAAATAACAAGAAGTTAGAAAAATCACGCCAACAATTTAGAATTCGCGTGCTTATAGGTTCCATTCATAAAGAGAACACATTAAGATCGAACAAAGAAGATACAATACTAATTTACTTTTAAGTAATAAGACGATAGCAGAAAAACTAACGAACTGTAGGAAGATTGTTTGTTCTAAAATAAGCTAAAGTGACAAAAATCGCGCGAATAATTAAGGATTTGCGTGCTTCTAAATTGCGTGCAAGAAGAGTATTATACGGTCGTTGGTCGTTCATTTTCATTTCGAATGCATCACTATTTTCATCTTTACGCTTTCATTCCAATTAACTATATAATCGGAGCAAAGAATTGTTTTTTTTCCAGAATATAACGTGCGATACATTAATGAATCAGTGTTTGATATTTTGGCTAACATTTTAAAGAAATGGAACGTTTTGTTCGAAATCATTCTCCCATGTTTAAATTTCGAAAGTTCTCGCAAACAGTTAAAAATCGTGTAGAAAGCGTGGGCTATATTTAGTATACTTAATACAGATAGAGAAAAGAAACTTTTTTAACTGTGTGAAGATTCGAAACTTTCATTTACGTGTATTATGGGAGAATCACGCGATAATGAATGCGAATATTAAGAAGCATGACATAAATTGGGTTTAATATACTTCTAATTCAGTGACCTAATATTAAAGTTTTTCGATATTAATAGATTGAATTATATTTGCTTTTATTTTATTTTCCATGATTAATGCATTTGTGACAAGTTAAGCAAAAAACTACGTATTATATCGAATTTAAAAATGATTGCCTTAAATTGATATGATAACTATAAAGTATATTTCCGCGACCAACTGTTTTTAAATTTGATATTTTTTTAATAATTAAATGCGATTTTAATTTTAATTTAAAATCGCATTTGGGTAAAAAAATTTCATGCTTTTATAACTTTAGAAAAGTTAATAGATTAACTAAGACTTTTTTTTGAACTACAAAATTTAACATTGCTTCTCTAAATTGCGAAATGAGGTAAGTAAACGTTCAAACTGTTGATGATGAATTGTAGTTAACTGTATGCAAACATATAACTATCGCATTGAGAAATATTTACGATAAAAAATTTCAAATCAGTAGAGGAAAAAGAAACAGAACAAAGTTAAGTGGTAAAACAAAAGTCTGCACTCTAAAAACTAACTATTTTGAAAAATTTCAGTGTTGTTAATCAAGGTATCAGTACTATTTAAGCTAATCGAATGCCCGCACTTCATATTGGGAGAATAAATAATCAATAAATCAGTACTGCGAAATCATACATAAAGCTGAAAGACATAGACTGATGCAATTAATAAAGCTAAAATATTTCCAACTACTTATTTATTATTTGTTTTCCTTGCCGGTCGTTGTGCGTTATTTAATTAAGCAAAAGACGTTTCTTCGTTAATCCCATAAGAATAAAGATTAAGTGTATTCTGTATCACTTGACACGATGCTATTGCTGGCAACCAACTCATGATAGTCAAAATTTACCACTATCAAGTAATTTCACCGGTACTTAATCCCTACTGAGGTGTCATGAGATACCTATTTTCTCGGCATCTGTATTAAAAGTGCACAGTATTAGTGCAGTTTTAATAAATGCCAAATATGTCAATATACTACTCTTGTTAAATATATCAATATGATGTTATATTAGTAGATTTGTTAGCTATTATACCCTCGAACATTTTAGTTTTGTGCGAAATACATATATCTGAGGTAGCAAACAAAAGCCAAAATTTTTTAAACATATAAAACGTTTAAAGAAATTTGTTGGGACGACATATCGAATGAAAAGAAAGCTACCATGACTTTGTATAGCCGTACTATTCTAGTATGCTTTAATGTAAGAAATAAATGGTACAGTGGAGAATACATTTCATAATAATACTTTAAAGTATAATATTGTTTATCTTTCAATATTTATTTTTTAAAAATTCAATATTTGACTCTTTATGTTGATACAGTGAAGCCTCCAGGGAAGATCCCCTTTATGTACCGTATTATTTATTTCAACTTTTGGAAGGCACGTAATTTTTTCCATCGACTGTATGTTGAAGAAAACCTGTATGAGAAACCCTCAAAACCTCTCCCAGCGACCAATTCAATTAGAGTGATATAGGGATTTGGGGGTAATTATTGCTTTAAAAATTACGGTTTATTCGAATTTTTATTCCGTAACATGTTCTGGTAAAAATGGATTTTACGGTGAAACGTACCGGCTGATAAATTAACTTTTTACCGTTAAAAGCAATGCTATACTTGAGTGGATTATCATAAACATGATTCAGATTTTTATGAAATTAAATTAAATTCGTTTTTAAACAAGCAATTTTATTTATGCAACAACAAAAACATTTGAAGAGGAGATTAAAGATGCTACTTAGTGAAATAAAAATCCTCTTTATGCGACTTCTTCAAAAATTAACTTTTCGGTGGTAAATGATTATTTTAATAAATAAAACAAAATAACAATCTTTATAATCCCATTTATTTCTAAAAAAGAAGTACTCATTAAGGAACCACACATATGGAAGCAACATTTTTTCGTATTACTTTGAATATGCAATATTTCTAGGTTTCATGGTCGATTAAAAAAATTCTACCCAAACAAAAATATGGACTATCGTCTTTAAGCAGAATGTAAATCAATACTAAGATGTCCACAAGCTCTAAGAGTGATAAAGTAGACAAAGAACCCGCGCTTACTTCCGAACTTTACAATAAAAAACGCAGCTTAAATATGAAAAATCGTTTTCACCTAAAAAAATGTAAACCAACACAATCATTCGATACAGTAAAAACAAGAAATGAGCAGACGATTGCCTATAAAAAGTATATATAAGTTATCAAAAAAAAAGATTTCGCAGCTAAATTAAGGATTATCGTTTTGACAGTGAGTGCAGAATATTAATAAATACCAATAATTTGCCACCTGTTAATTAATGGCTAATGGTATGTTATTGGGCCTGGGTCATGTGATTATCAGGGTCATTAATTGTTTACAAAAACTATATATACATAACTTAGCAAAAAATATCTCTTTCTCGACTAAATAGAAATTATCGTTGTCACAAAACAGAATATTACTCAATACTAATAACATGTCACTTAATGTTAGAAATTTAGCATCGAATGGCATGCTATCGAGTCAAAGTCATGTAATCGGATGTTTTGGTCACGATATTCACATTAAAAGACAACGCACGCTTTCTCAGCATTCATCATCGTAAACAAACATACATACAAAGATTGAAATAAACACGTCAAATGAAGCAGACGATATCTCATAAAATGAAGCAGACGATTTATGCAACTTTAAAAAAAAACTATTCCCAATTCAAATATAAATGACCGTCTTCATTAAACTAAATGCAAATCAATACTAATAACATGTCACCTAATATTAAAAATATTCAGGATAACCACATTAAAAAAAAAAGAAGAAAGAAACACAACTCATGCCATCCTCAGAATCATTATTGGAAAACATTCGAACACAAGAAATAGAGCAACCGACATTCTTCACGACTTTGCCTTTTCATCTGCAGCTAATAATATCAAATTAAAGTTACTGTGTTGAATGTGAAATCACTGATTTCGTGATCTTCAAAACCCGTCACGTCTTTTTTTACTTCAATTGTATTTCCTCCTTAGTATCATTCTTCAAACATAAAAGGATGAAAAAATGTACCGAGAATGCTCAAATGCTCTTAATTTAGGAAACATTTTTCATCTTCCAAGTTTAAAATTACAAAGAGCGGTGTTTAGAAAATGTAACAAAAAAATCTTTTGTAGTCGAGATAAAACTTATAAGTATTTTTAGCACGTAATTTAGTAGAAAAAACTTCTAAGTTTTATCAGTGAATACTTATTTTAGGCAAAATTAATGCATGTTTAAAAACAAATGTTACGTTCATAATTTTAAGTAACGTAAAAATTCTTCATATAGTTTAAAAAGTGTTGTGTTTTCTTTTGAGAGACAAAAATAGCTTTCTTACTTTATTTAGCTTTTGTTCTAAACTAGTTTACTTTTAACAAACTTTACCTTCAATTTATAGCTGACCTATTTGTTTTACCCAAACATTTTGTATGTAAAGTGTAGTAAATAGTGGTTGATTACAAACAAGAACAAATGGTTTCGTGTATCATGCCGGATTACTGTTAGTTGCAAGTTCAAAAAGTTTGTACTTTAAATTAATGTAAAAAGTTTTGAAAACAACGAACCCATTTTCGGATTTAATAAACGAAAATTTAACTAATATATTTGCCAAGAGACATGCTTGGAATCTTAAAGGTACAGTTGTAACCAATTCTTTAAAATTACATTGACTTGTTAATGGCATTGTTTAAAATTTACTTTAGGAATAAAAATTTTCACAATTTTGTTTACAATTTTTGCGTAAACGTAATTAAAAAGTTCTATGTTTTGTTAAACAGTTTTAATTAAAAATTTGTTTGTTGGAAAAGTCTTAAAAAAATCTTGATTTTTTTTTAATATTTAACTTTTGAAAAAATTTTTTGAAAGATATCTTGCATTTTTGAACAAGAAATTCAAAACTTTTATGTATACTTAAATAAACTTTTAATAAAATTATGTTTGATTTATCCTTTAACTCCTAAGAATAAATTTTTCAAGAAGTCTTACATTTTTTTAGAATAATTTTTAAAATGAATGATTTTTTTTTCTTACATAAATCTGTTAAATTGACTTCTATGAATTAATCATTCATAAATATCCTATTTATTTTTAATCAACTCATTAAAAACTTGTTTAAGACTAATTTGTTAAAAACGATTTTCGTAAATAGCATCTATGGAACTGTAAGTTCTTTTCAAAAATAACTTAAGAAACGATATACTTGTTTAAATTAAATGGCTTTTGCAAACAGGTTAGAAAAATTTCACAAATTTATTAAGCAAAGTTTAAAAATTTTTTAATGTTTATTTGCTTAAAAACAATTATTTCAAAATGTATAATTGCACTTCATATTTTACTAAATAGACTTAAATAGTTATTCATTTTATTTGGAGCAGAAGTAGTAAGTTATAATTTATAGTACTACTCCAAAATTTTCATATTAGTTTTAATTGAACATTTTGAATTTCTGTTTAACTAAAGTTAATATTGTCAGTTAGAAATTGTCAGTTAATATAAAGCCTACGAACTTGCAAATACCTAGCTAATTGCTTACTATTTCTTTAAATGTGTGATAATAACTAGCACAGAACTGAACGTTGTTGTTATGTTGCAAATAATTCCTATTATTGCGAAAGTTAGGTAAAGGAAAACGCTTAAAAATAACCCAAAAACGTTTCTATTTTGTTTCTAAAATGTAGAAATGAGCACTCTTCTGCAACAATTATTGCAACATTTCTAGAATGCTGCAGAAATATTTCAAAATAAGATCCTCGAAATATTTCAAAAATAATATCCCAGAAATAATTGTATGGAATAGTTCAGAAAATTTTTCGAGATTTTATAATTTTTTTTCTGTGATATTTTTGTATTTTCTAAAACGTAATCTACATATCATATGCGCTATAGAATTTTCAAATATGAAATTGATTACAGCAAAATGTTTCGAGTTTTTGAAGTATTATAGTTAAAAATAAGTATTTTTGCGAAATAGTATTAATCTTTACATGTTTAGCTTTCAAAGTAACGGATATTAATGAGTAATAGATATTAAAGTAACAAATTATAAATAATTTGTGATGCATTTGTGTTGCATAATTATACTGTAACAAATTTTGCTTAAGTATTTATTTGCTTGATTTAATTATATCGTTTTATTCACTTACATCTTTTTTATTTATTTATATGTTTCTATTTATATATTTCTTATTCACTTATTCATTTTTTTATTTACTTAGTTGTTTTGCATCTATTTATTTTCTCATTTATATATTTATGTTTTATTCATATATATCTTTTTATTTATTTATATCTTTTTATTTATTTATTTATTTTTATTTGTTTATTTCTTATTTTATTTATTTATTTTTTTATCTTCTTAGTTGTTTTGAATCTATTTGTTTTCTCATTTATATATTTATTTTTTATTTATTTATTCATTATTTTATTTATTTTTACATTTATTTTTCATACATGTCTACTAGTTTAGCATTTAATTATATATTTTCCTTTTTATTTATTTTTCTTAAAAATATTCACGTGTTTGCAACCTGGAACGTTGTTGTTATTTTTCAATAAAATGCAAAGTAATCGGTTTTCAAACTAAAGCGAAATTCTATAAAGACTTATTTTATGTAATCCATTTAAATAACTTTGCAATTAATATAAATATTATTTTATTATCAATAGCTTTTCAATAATATTTGTACATAATTTGTTTCTTTCTTTTACTTTTTCTAAATATGAAGTTGTTTAAAGATACAGTAGATAATTAATTACTATAATAAAAACAATAACTAGTTACGACATTATAATTATTTTATTTTTTATAATCTAAATATTTTTTGTAATCCAAAAATTTGTATATTCAATTTTCGACAAAATCTTAAGGTTACGTTAATTACGCAGATTTCAGTTCATTTTTAAGGCTTTAGCGTAAATTCCTGGAATTGTATAATTATTTTAAGACATATATTTTTTTTCATATATATATATGTAACTTACATTAAAAATTTAAATTAAATTTTTTTTTAACTTAAGGTACGTCAAAGGTGACCTAAACATTTTTCTATTTAATTGATTTTTTTTGTGGGGGGGGGGCAAATATATGTGACCACAAGAACAACCTGCTATCGACTTGAAATTTAAAATTCGATTTTGTTTTTCTATACATTAATGCATAAATACAAACTTAATTAATATGTGATAGATCATTCACTTTTCACGTTTAAAAATTTATTCTTCGCTAAATTAGCAGAAGATAGCATTCACACTCAGAAAATATGGCAAAGTGTTGAACCATAACAATTTCCTCTAACATATAGGATTTCTGGAGAATATTTCTTCCAGTGATAGTGAACAATAACAAAAGATTTTAATACAAATAGAATTTCAGTAATAAATTTATTAGAACTAAAAAGTATGCTTATTTGCATTCTAACTTTTTATGCATTAAGTTAATAATTTATAAGTTCAGTAATAATTTATAAGCAAAGGAAGATAAATTTTTTTTCAATTAATTTATTTAAATATTAATACATTGCTTTTGTGACCACACTGCAAAAATTCCGACACTTTGGGTGCATTATCTGTAAAATCCATGTTACAGTAAAATATTATACTGTAATTTATTTAATCAGGGTGATTCAGTGATTTTACGGTAATTATACTGTAAAAATCATGATACATCAATTTTTTTCGTTCCGTTACTGTGAGAATGGAATTTAAGGTAAAAAGTACCGGCAGTCTGACTGTCAGTACTTTTTACCGTAATTTGATCTGGAATTTTTCACCGTACACTTATTTTATTGAAGGGTATGCTTAGCATTAATATCTTGAACCCTAATAATACGCGTATATTCTGCAATCTTAGGCAAGTTTTCATTTAAAATATGTTACTATTCAAATTAAATCATATTAACGTGTGTTTTATTCTTTTTCACCTGGTGTTGCTCTTAAGCAATACAGAGTTATAACTATGGTAATTTTTTATAAATACCCTTTTTATTCGATAGTGATTTTTTTAATACTAATGTAATTTTTCATGAAGTACATTTTTTACTATGGTTGACTTTCTTTGCTCACAAATAAATATTTTTTTTAGTACAAATTGTCATTTTTAAGATTTATTAATTACATAATAATATTGAGTCTCTTATGATTTATTTGTTTAATTTTTGTTGGTTGAAAATGTAATATTTATTAAAAATTATGGGGAAATAAACTTAATGAAAAACGAAAGCCATTTATTTATGTAGGAAAATGAAACACAATTAAAAAATGCAATAAATGTAATGAAATCGAAATGAGATGAAAAATGGTTTTAAAAAATTTTCAGGTTTTTTGACGCAAGATGAAGTAAAAAATGAGTAAATAAGTTGTTTTAAAAAATTTTAAAAACATTGTAAATACAAAAATGTGAAGAGGGATTAATATTCAATGTAAAATTAGTTCAAATTGCACGGAGAAAAAATATTCTTGTTAAATTAAAGTATGGTATAGTAAGACGTTTATGAAAAAAAAGAAACCTAATTCTGGTTAATAAAACAAAAATATACGGTATTTAAATCATTCATTTGGTAATTTTTCCATTTTCATGGTATGGATTTACCGGAAATTCTGGTTTTCACGATTATAGTTCTTACTATCACTCATTTAGCAAAAAATACAAAACTGAGAAAGAAATATTACAGAATAAATGGTGTCGTCAAACTCTAAGGTATCATGATAAAATAATCAAATATTACCACTTATACCAATTTTTTTCACATATTGTAAAGCTATATTCTATTGTAAATTTTACTACTAGCATAACCAAATTGTTTGGTTTCCAATTACCTAGTTTTTTGGTGTTCCCATAAAACCGGAAATACGATAAATCTTATCATATTCTGTTGGTTTTGTTCATACTTTTTTTCAGTGTGGCAAACATATTAAGGTTTCCGCAAAGTTATCCAATACTTCCGATATAGTTCAATGGGAAAATGTAATAGTTGTAATAAAACTAAAATATAATGAAAATTTTTTTGAAAGAAATATGCATGTTTTTGTCGCAACCAAAGATGAAAAATAAATAAACCATCTTAAACAGAAGTATTTATGAAAAGTTTAAGAATTAAATGTATAAGTGCAGTGTGAAATAATTCAAATTGGGGACATATTAAGCTGCTGCAAGCTAGATTCAATGTGCTCTACAATGTTAAAAAGTGAAGAAAGTGATGATGTATATAATGACTAATGATATACAAATTATCGTGATTTCTAATTTGACCTAAAAATTTCTTTCCTAATACAAATAGTCATCTTTACATTTCTACAGCTTTCTCGCACCTGCAATTATTATATTTAACGCTTTAAATGATTAGCACGATTATTCCAATTCTTAGGTCATTTGGCGAAATTCCCATCCTAAATATATACCTAAATAGAGATCAACGACTGCGTAGGAAACCATTAAATCACGCCTTCCAGGGAACACGTGTCCATTAAAACTGTAACGATAACTGGATCGTTACTTAATTAATCATAATTTTCTATTTATTTCACTGTACTTAAGTGTTTTTTTTCTTGAGAGATCTATCAAACTAAATTAGTAACGCCACTCATGAAGCATTTGTTTAATACTTGTAACTTTGAAATCGTGCTGTATTGTTTGAAATGCTTTATTTCCGGTATACAATAAAAAAAAAAAAAAAAAAAAAAAAATCGAAATTTAATCTAATTCTTCATACGATGCTGGGATATGTATGTCCCACATATCTACCAACCACTAAAATTCATGATTTTCTATTTGTTTCAGAATGTTTAAAGCTTTTACATGAAGAATCTATCAAATTGAATTTGTTACGTCACTCATGATGTTTAACATCGGTTTCTTTAAATCGTGCTGTATTTTTTCGGAATGCTTTATTTCTGGTATACAAACAAATCAAAATTTAATCTAATTCCTTCTACGAGGCTGGAATATGTATGCCCCACTTATCTACCAACTATTAAAATTCATGATTTTCTATTTGTATCAGAATGCTTAAAGTTTTTACTTTACAAAATCTATAAAATTGAATATGTTACGTCACTTATGAAACATATGTTTATTGTCGATTTCTATAAATCGTGCTGTATTGTTTCGGAATGCCTTATTTCTGGTATACAAACAAATCAAAATTTAATCTAATTCTTTCTACGAGGCTGGAATATGTATGCCCCACTTATCTACCAACTATTAAAATTCATGATTTTCTATTTGTATCAGAATGCTTAAAGTTTTTACTTTACAAAATCTATAAAATTGAATATGTTACGTCACTCATGAAACATATGTTTAATGTCGATTTCTATAAATCGTGCTGTATTGTTTCGGAATGCTTTATTTCTGGTATACAAACAAATCAAAATTTAATCTAATTCTTTCTACGAGGCTAGGATATGTATGCCCCACTTACCTACCAACCATTATAATTCATGATTTTTTTATTTGTTTCAGAATGTTTAAAGTTTTTACTTTAAAAATCTATAAAATAGAATATGTTACGTCACTCATGAAACATATGTTTAATGTCGATTTCTTTAAATCGTGCTGTATTGTTTCGGAATGCTTTATTTCTGGTATACAAACAAATCAAAATTTAATCTAATTCTTTCTATGAGGATGAGTATATATGTCCCACTAATCTTCCAATCACTAAAATTCTGAATTTTCTATTTGTTTCAGAATGTTTTCAGATTTTTACTTGAAAAAACTATCAAAATAAATTAGTAACGCTATTCATGAGACATTTGTTCTAATTCCGTTTCTTTGAAATCGTATAGTACAGCTTCATAATGGTTTATGTTTGGTACAAAAATGAACCATAGTTTAACCATCGATTTTGAATCTTAGTGATTATTAAAATATTCATTGATTTTGAGGCATGCAGGTCCCATTTACCTAGCAATCGATATAATAAATTTTCTTCGAACTAAAATATTTTTTTTTATCATTTTGCAAAATTTTATTTATTCTAATGCATTAATTTAAGTTTTATAATATTAAAGTAAAAAATTCCTATAAATTTTCTGTTCTACTGGAAATTGAGCAAATAATGAAAATTTTATAATGAAGGATAAAAAGAAATAATAATTTCTTCAAAATGTACAGTTTTTGAACTTTGTTTACACATTGTTGAACTTAGTTGTGAACATTGTTGGACGCAGTTTTGATGTGAATAATAGACCTTTAAAAAAAATATCGCTGAATAGAGGGGTCAGTTCCTAATCAATTTAGTATTATTTTAAAGCCACTAAAAAATTTTTGTTAATAATAGTTAAATAATAGTTTCGAACCTTTACAAAAATAATAATGATTAATAATGATGCGGCTGTGGATATTTTTAAAAAAATTATAACTGCCAAACCTAGAATAGTTCATAGACTATTCGTTTAACACCTTACATATACGCTGAATTTACTTATCTTTGACGCGACGTCAATATGAGTTTATTTTTGTATTTGCGTACTATAGTTTAATATAATTAAAAGGGAACATTTGATCATTGCATTATACATTAGTTTTGTATTTGTTACTCGCCGTTGGTCTCATGTGATGACCTTAATGCCGGAGCATCATATGAGGTCATTGGCTTCTTATGCAGTCAATATGCTAAATCAATAATAACGTATTTTTTCATTTGACTAATATTCTGTTTTTGTGTTGTAGGTGTTGTGCATTATAGTGATTGCACTGACGCAAAGTGCGCAATCGCAATCCGTGCGTTTAAACCCTTTCGGAGGATACTCTGATTCAAGCTTTGACCAACTTACTGATTTTAGCATCAATCAAGGATCTTATATTCCAAGCTTACAAGCCTCTTCGCTTTACTCTTTAATGGGGGATGACTCTTTTACGAACATAGGGGGATTTCCTTCGTTAAATCCACAGATGCTACCTTTTGCTAATCCCCTATCACCAGTACTTCCTCAAATAACACTATCAGCAGCAGCGTCGACTCCAATGAATACGAAAAGTAATGTTCGGTCTCCAAATTTTAATTCTTACCCACCTCGGACTGGTCAAGGCTATCCTAAAAAGAGAGGTGTAACTTTGGACATTAGAGGAGGAGGTTATAAATTGGAACAACAAGGCGCTAGACCATATAAAGCTCCAATAGCGGAAAGTTCTGTACAAAACCCACAGAGAGTGAATAGTGGAAAATATAATGGGTTAAACAATCCTAAACCAAATAGTGGTCCTCCTAGAAATAGAAAACCTAATCAGCGCCCAAGAGGTCCTAATATTAAAAACCCTCACTACAATGGAAAATTTGAATCACCATTGGCTTCAATACCTCCAAACGTAGAGTTTGTAAATCCGAAAAATGTTTTGCCGTTTCATCCTCGCATTTATAAACCATTCATGCAACAAAATAAGCAGTTTACATCCCAGATACAGAGCCAAAATAATCAAAAACGATCTAAAGCACCATCGAGAAAACCAAATGCTGGCAACTTAAATTCCCATCAAAGGAACCCGTATAGCTCTGGGTATAATTCTGGTAGTTCGCCACCAAAACCCACAAGAAATAGAGGAAATCCTTTTGTCTCACCACTTGCTTCGTCTCAAAGTTATTCACCTAATTATCAACTCCAAGAGAGCCAATTTCCTAATTCTCCATCCACTTCATCTCAATTTGGAATGCAACCGCAACAAACCAGTGATTATTTCCAAAACAAACCGCTCTACAGCGAAGATTTACTAAACCAAGACCCTAGTTTTTATGGTATGCTAAGTCAAACTCCAGAAGGTCGAGCAGTTCTTAGTCAAATGAAGCATCAGCAAAAAAAGAGTTCTCATTCGAGCCAAAAACCACAGAGTGCGCCCTCATTTACAAAACCACCAACTCCTCAAGATTTCATGAATGTCAAGGCTTTGTTAACCGGTGAAAACCTTTCCTCGTTTAATAGTGGCACAGAACATCAAAACGCACCCTCAAGTCAATCATCTTACCACGGAAATTACGGAACTGATAGTAACAGTCAAAGTCAAAAAACACCAAATCCGCCAATCGATTACCAGCAAATGTTAATGTATTATCAACAGCAACAACAATCAGCAGCAATACCTAAACCATCCTCCTCTTACCAATCAGTAAATGGAGACTTTTCTTCATCACTTTCAAACGGGCAACCGAATTATTCTTTGAATCAGAATCAATTCTCGGGTGTTCAAACAAAAAACAACCCTTACGGGCAGCAAACATCAAACGTGCCCCACCATGATTTTATACCCCAAGGAGCTGGCAGTATAACCTATGATAACCCTTACAGCAATGGTAATTCTCCATTTAATAATGCAAATGTAAATTCTTTTAGGAACACTAACAAGCAGTCCAACCAAATTAACATCAAAGACATGGATCAGACCCAATTTACACTACCACCATTTTCCCCAACCGATCCTCTAGCCTCTGTCGATACCAATAAGGATCTTCGCGACTATTATGCCTATCAGCACACAGTTGCAAATCTAAAATCCCCTACTTATTCGAATGATGAAAGTGTAGCCATTTCGTCTCACAGTGAACCTTCAGCAATACACGAAATTTCTCCTTACCAGCCTGATGAGAAGAAAGTCACTGAATATGAAGTTGTGGTGCAAAAAGACAATTCGAAATCTCATACTTCCGGTTATATGACTCCGGAGCAATTGTTTGCTCCCCAAAGTACAGGCTTACAGAGTGATTTGAAATACGGATATCCTTCACACTCAGACTCGTCGCAATCCGCATCGTCAACTTCTTTCAGTCAAGAATCTGCTGAAGGCAACGGAGGAAAATCCAGCAAGGATGAACAAAGGGAGGGTAAGTGGTTATGAATATTAATCATTAGTATCACACCTGTCTTCTTATTAAAATAGCTCATTTGCATTTAGGTGACACATAAGAGTTATTTACTTTGCTTTCTATTTTACCCTGTCATTTTCTATATCGTTATCCCTCCGATGTGTGGAGATTATTTAATTTCGTTTATATCTTTCGATGTGTAGACGGAAAATAAAGTTATCGTGATAGGAATAAAACCAGTTTTTATTTTTCAAATAAATTTAACACACTAGTTAAGGTTTGATTCAACATATTACGAATGTCTTTTATAATTTAAAAACCCTTCTATATGAGATTTTCTGAAGGATACATTTTTTTACGTGTTTTCGAGTGCTTAGATTCAAAACAATTTAATAATAAGATCTAGCATAAGGTTTCTCATCAAACACAGTGTAATATAAAGGTACTTAAATAAATAAATATATATANGGGACTCTAACTCATGATCCGTCTACTATTGAGGATATTTCACGTCAGCACTGTGGTTGGTTCAAGCGGAATTCGTATCGACCAGCTATCGCCGGGATCAAACCACGGTTCACCTCATTGGAAGGCGAACACTCTATCCCCTGAGCAATTGCGACTCAAAAATATACTAAACAGTTCCGTTTAATTTGCACTGTAATATGTTTGCACTTAGTACTGTGTCAAGGTTACAGTAAGTGTGCACTGTAATGTAGTTCAACACGGGTTAAAATTTCTTACATAGTTGAGACGCCACATCTTGGAATACTTTGGTTTGTGCACATTAAGTTATAAAAATAGGCGTAGAAAATTCTATACAAAAGATAACGTTACTACATATCTCTAACAATCCTAATTTTACATTTATACGCCACTTAAAAGTTTAGTTGTTGGAGGAAAAATATATTATACTTTTTAAAGTTTATGTTATGTAAAGTAAGCACAAAATGTACTACTAACACACATATACTTATTGTTTAGATTATGTGACACATATATTGATTGTCCGGAAAGTTCCAGTCGATTCATTAAAAGCAAATAACATCCATGCGTAATCAATAAGACACAATTCAGACGCTTATTGCTTTCAATGAGGCGATTAAAGACAATAAAACGAATTGAAGGAGACAAAGTCTGATAACTCGTAGTAACAATGTTCACACCTTGTGCCCTCAGGTTTTCAAGCTGTTTCATTCTTACAAAATTACAACAATTGGACAAGTTAAAAAAAACTATTTGTTTCTATGGGCTGTCGTGCCATTGAGTTTTGTTTTAGTTAGGTATCATAGTATAAAGTGGAGATATTTATATAATATATCGTTCTATATTTATATAATATATCGTTATTTACCGTAGAGGGAGAATAACTGCATAAAAGCTAACATAGTACATAAAAATAAGCTCTACATAATAAGCAGGTTTACCATTTTCCAGAATGGAAAGAAAAATATGTCTGCTCTTCGAAAGAGAAAGATATCGGAGTCGTTTACCACATTTTGGTGGAGTTTCCCTCAAATTTTGCTTTGAAATCATATTAACTGAATCAATGCTACGTTTTGTTTCATTTTCTACCATTTAGAAGATACGCCAAGCTATACTAAGTACGCATAAAATATTTAAGAACTGATTCAGCCATTTAAACAGAAAAATAAAACTTCTTTTTACAACGCTAGCGAATTTTTTTACTAGAAAAATCTTTTTAGGAAGAAAACTAACGTACAGTCAAATTATTAGACGCACTTTAAGATTCGATGTAAAATCTTAATTATCAGGTGAAACCATACAACTTTATTGTTTTTACGCGACTGAAACCGGTTTGCACTTGCTTACGTTCGTGTATCAATTGGTTAACATTGTAATGAAATACGTTAAAAATAAATGCAAATAAGAGGTATGTGAAAAATATCCTGAATAAAAACCCATTACACGTATGTTTAAATATAAAAATATTGCAGATAAACTCGTCCAAAACATGTAATTATTAAGAAACTGCAGTGAGTCTGTGGCGTATCTACCACTACAAAAATTACAACTACAATTCACTAGTATATAAGACATGTTAACTCGACTCTATGTTGGGGTACCTTTTCATAGATGAAGGTTGACATGGTCGATAACTACTCTCCCCACATTGGTGACCAGGACGTGATGTGAACACGCCTACCTTGGCAAAAACGCCTACTTCGTTGGATGGTCCACATTGAATAGTTGACTTGCTACTTGTGACTGCAACATTATCCACCTCCTCGCACTGTTGCTACTCAGTCTCGAGCACACAACGTCGGCCCGCATACACTCGACTGCTAAAGGCAACACAGGAGCGACTAAGACCGTGAAGTTAATGCACCTCTCACATTCAGCACTCAAAAATACGGTGATCTTAATACAGCTCTCCCGGCTTCGCACAAAACAGCAATGAATCAACTAGTGGCATCCATTCATCGAATTCTATCACAGATATAATTCTGGTGGGAGAGTACTGTGGCGTATCTACCACTACAAAAATTACAACTACAATTCACTAGTATATAAGACATGTTAACTCGACTCTATGTTGGGGTACCTTTTCATAGATGAAGGTTGACATGGTCGATAACTACTCTCCCCACAAGTCTAATAATTTGGTCTAATTATTATAATATACTAATATAATACCTGATGTAATAAATATTCTATATTTATATAATATATCGTCTAATATATATTATACATCGTCGAATTTAACCAATTGATACATGAGCGTAAACGAGTGCAAACCGGTTTCAGTCGCGTGAAAACAATAAAGCTGAATAGTATCACCTGATAATTAAGATTTTGCATAAAATCTTAAAGTGCGTCTAATAATTTGGCCAGAGACTGTATTGCTTAACACTAGAAAGACGGAAAATTAGTATATGCCTATATTGGCGAAAAACAGTCAAATTGACTAGATTGTGAATGCGTCAATAACTTTGTTTAGAATTAATTTTTAACATTTTTTATACTATTTACAGTTACGTAACAAGTTATTAGTAAATATAAACAATAAAAAAATTATATGTTGTTCAAAAAGTCACGAAATTCTAAGAAATTGTGTCGTATTGTATACATCATTGTTTTATTGAAATTAAAAGCAGTCAAAATGACTTCCTTAGGCAATCTAGTGTTAAAAAAATAACTCTTCATTTGGCGTATGATACATTGCATTAAATAATTTGACGTAAGTGCTAAATATAAAGCTATTATAGAGTTTTAAAAATATTTTACAAAATATGTAGTACTTGACATTACTTTTGTGGATAATTGATATTTTCAATAGCTAAGATTAATTTTTGAGGCAAAAAAAGAAATACATATCTATAATTTTTGTTAGGCCTCCATTTTAATTTTATACTAATTAAATACTCTTTTCATAAAACAATTCTCAATCTATAATTATTACTTGTATTCTTTGTCCCAAAATCTTTGAAGGGTCCTGATATTTTCTGAGAAAACAAATGTCGTCGTAATCTCTAAGTAGGTAAAAATTAAAATCCATAACAACCTTACATTTTAAGAAATACGTTTATAAATGTTTTATTTTATATTAAACGTTTTGTCAACGAATTAATTTATTCATTAGCATTAAAATCACTGAGCTAAACAAGCAAAATATTTAAAAAACAAAATTTAGAAGGATACATGAACATTTTTTAATTCGCAAAAGTTGTCAGGTCATGTTTTTAATTTGTACTTTCCTAACACATGTACGACGTTATTTGTTTCAATTTGGTTTCATTTCCATTGTTGCCACTCCAAATATTTAAAACAAATTATGCAATTGAAGATCAAGGAGGGAAAACGGTTTAGGTCCATGAACGCTGATTCTGAGAAAAACGAATTTCACGGTTTGAAAATTTTCAGAAATTATAAGAATCGTAAAAATAAAAGTATACATGAATGTCGTTTTACATTATAATTTTAATGTAATGTCTTCATATACATTACATTTCCTAATAATTTAAAAATAAAATTTAAAATTTTTGATGTAGAAAAAAAATGAAATTTGAAAATCGTGTTGGGCAAAAATCATTTTTTCCTCAAAATTAATCAATAGTTCCCCATTAGTATTCCCGGCGTCTTCTTCAGTATAGTTTTCTACTTTCCTGTCTATGCGTGGACGGGAACTATTTTTTCCCCGCACGGCCCATCGTCACTGTGAAACAACTCTCGGGGAGAACTGATTTTTTACGTTATGAATTGTCAAAACTTAGTGATACTCAAACTGCAAATCCAATTTTTATTTCATATTATACCCGTCGTCGTTAAACAGCCGACCCTATCTATGGGTTTACTACTACTAATGTTCAACTCCGTAGCATTGAAATTTTAAATCCAGTCCAGAAGACGAGGGAACTCCTGGGTCAAATATTTAGAGACATTTGTCTTCGGGGAGGACTTCATGATGGAACTAACCCACATTTGCTTTACACGGAAAGGGAAACCACGAAAACTTCCCACGTTTAGCCTGACGGCAAAGGGACTCTAATCCATGATCATTCTATCACTGAGGATATTTTACGTCAGTACTGTGGTCAGTGTGAGTCGGCGCGGAATTCGTATCGACCAGCCTTTGGTGGGATTCGAACCCCGTTTACCTCATTGGAAGGCAAACGCTCTATCCCCTGAGCCACCACGGCCTCCAAATCCAATCGTCATTTTTATGAAAAATTTATACAGATCCTTCTTCTTCGTTTGTTTCATTTCTTTTCGGTTAAATTTGATTCTTAGCCAATCACAGACTGTTACCCGTATGTCGTAACTCTTGAACTGCGCCAGGTACAGGGATCCAAATAGTTACTAAAACAAAGGTATTTCATCTCTCCTGTAATTATCTACTAAAAAATAACATTCTCATTTTAGGAAGCGACAGAGCTGCTCTGCATCTACCAGAAGACGTGTCCATCTATGTTGCCCGGCAAACGGAAAATCCTTATGTGTATGAGTACACCGAAGCCTACGATCCGTTTGCTTTCGACGGATCAGACAAGTCCAATATCGATCACCAATCTTCTAAGGAAACGGAAGTAATCACTGCTCATCGGGAACCTGAATCCGACGATGCATTTCAAGAAAGGATTAAAGAAATACATAAAGTATCATTTATCTCTAATTAGCTCACTAGGTTTTATGTTAAATAGCTGTATAAGTGAAGTTTCTGTCTTTCAGAAAGGTTTAGCTTAAATGTTAACATACCGTGACATTTTTATCACCGATGAAATAAAATTGAAATAAAATGTGATGGGATCTTGATCCTATGATTGAAAATTCCAGTGAATGAACAAGTTAAATTACATTTATGATCTTTAAGAAATCCGGCTTATCTATTCAGTGGCATTTTCAATTAAACCAATTCTTTTTCTTTAAATGCATGAAAAAGTAGTTGAAACTATTTTATTATGCAATCTTAAATTTCTAAAACTCACTAAAATGTCATACCCATAGCTTTTTAAAATGTATTTTATCCGTCGTTGAACCGCCGACTCAATTTTTGGGTTTGCGACTGTTAATGTTCAATTTCGTAGCCTTGTAATTTTGAACCAGATCCAGAAGACAAGGGAACTTTTGGATCAAGTATTGGGAGAAATTTGCCTTCATGGAGGATGGAACTAACCCGCATTTGCGTTACATAGAGAGGAAAACCACGAAAACCTCCTACGGTTAGCCTGCCGGCAAGGGGATTCTAACACAGGATCCGTCTACTACTGAGGATATTTTAAATCAGCACTGTGGTCGGTGCAAGCCAGGTGCGGAATTCGTAATAACCAGCCATTGTTGGGATTTTAAACTGGTTCACCTCATTGGTAGGTGAACGCTCTACCCTCAGAGCCACACGGCTGGCTTTTTAATTATCTCCGTTTCAAAAATTTACCTCCAGGGTAAGAGACTTAAGAAAAAATATATTTAGGTATGTTCTATTATATTTCCAGCAATCGCTGAGCTGTATTTTGTTACTTTTAACATTTATGTTATTATGAAATTGAAATGAAATGCGAATTCTCGCAGATTTGACGAAATTGCTTCCTTACTCGTATTTTATCTCAGTGCATTCTGCAAGTTCATCGATATTTTTTATTACTTGATTTTAATCCGTTTGCACTGAATGACAGGATGATACAGGATTTTGCAGTCTCACTTGTCAAGCAGTATTCTAGGTTTATATTCCAGACAATACCATGGTATTCATACACTCACTTCTTATTAAACGTTGTATTTCCAAATTCGATATGGTGCATCTTTTGACGAAATTTGTATCCTCAAATAAGTGAAGATAATAATTTTTTTCTCTTTGACGAAATTTTCTCTCGGAGCATTTCCCAAGTAACAGTTTCGCTATTAACGAAGAAGATTTCCTGAAATTGATTATCCAGTATTTTCAGTAAAACTTCTCTTTATGGGTTTCAAAACTTTTAATGGTCGGTTATAGTTTTAGAACACACACTTCATTTTGTAAATTTTAAACTAAGAGAATTTTAAAATTAAAATAAGAAAGAAATATTTTGTTATCAGTACCTTATGTAAGGTCAATTTCTAAAATGCTCTGAATTATAATTTAACATGTTCTAAAAGAAAGCAAAAAAATTTTTGAAATCTAAATTATTAAAACGTGTATGAAAAAAAACGCGCGTAAAAGCAGCAGAAATTTCACAAAAAGGATAAATGTAGTAATAAAGGAAACGAAGTAAATAAAAACAAAAATATGACCACCGAAGCCGACGTCTTCAGGGGGTACCGACCCCGGTAGCTATAAAACAAGTCGCCGACGTCTTGAGGGGGGGGGGGTCAAATGTCTAAAGTAATACCCTCAGTACCCCGAAGGTTTTGTATAGAAGTCCAGGAAAAAACATGAAATACAAAGAACCAACTTAGAAAAGTATCTCTCTGTATCTTCACACAGTACTTCTCTTTAAATCATAATTTACGCATTCGTAGAATTTTCTCTTTCAGTTAGTTACCTCAGAAATCGAGTTTGAATTGTACCTTTTAATTTTTTCTTCATAAATAACTTGAACTAATTAAGACTTTCATCAAGTTAGTGCGTGCTACAAAGAAAATTATTCAAATTCATTGTAATTTTGATCGATTTAGCTATGGTTTGTAAAGAATATATTTCATTCATTTTTACCTTATTATAAACTCTTATACTGCTCTTTGAACTTTAGGTTATAGGTTAACTATTAAACTTTAGGTTATTAGGTTAACTATTAATCCAAAAGAATTTTTCTAATAAGCATTGTAAGTTTGAAAGAAACCTAAAATCGGTATGCTTTCCGGCAAAGTACAGATCACAAAATAAAAATACGAACCACCCTGAATAACTTTTGAACTGATGATCAGATCTTCACGTTTAGGACTCAATGGTTTGAGGGGGGTGCTCTCAAATATGCTAAACCATTAGTGCCGATGCAATTTTAAGCTGCGAAATAGGACCCAAAAATGTACTTTCTTTGAGAAAACATTCCTTTTTTTTTCAATGGAATTGGATTTCTGATTCCCAGAATATAGGGAGTAGCCGCAATCTGGGAAATATGGTCCCTATACTTTGATCAGGAGAGGGGTTTACTTTTTGCGTATTTCGCTATTATCTCGAGAACTTTTAGGCGAATTCAGAAATTTTAGCATGCGCTTGCAAAATTTGAGATAATTCTATGCAAAAATAAATGTTAGCGCATGTTTATTATTTTTTATTATTTTATTTAACAATAGTCGATAAAATTTTTAATTGTAAGGCATAGAATTTTTTTCTTCATTTTTTCAAAGTATCTAATTTTACATGGCAAAATACAAAATTTGGGCAAAATCGGTTGAATAGTCCCTGAGAATTCAAATTTTTAAAAAAGTTGTATATTCAAACAATTTTATCTAGAAGAGCACAGCATTCTGAAGATGTTTAAATGAAGGAACTCGAGTTCCAAACTAGTATCCTATGTCAGAAATACATAGTATCCCATATAAAACTATCCGAATATTAATGATGATTCTGTTGAGAAGTAAATAAGCATGTGTGAAACACACCGAAGAGCCATTACATTATGACCACCTTTAGCCCTCAACACTGCTAGTACCCGCCGTGGCATTGATTCCACAAGATGCTGATAGGTAGTCTGAGGAATCTGGTACTAAGCGCTCACCAACTGGTCCTGCGATTCCCTCACATTGCGAGGGGGTAGCGTGGCAGCACGAATTTGGTTTTCCAAGTAGGACCACAAATGCTCTATTGGATTAAGGTCAGGTGAATTTGGGGGTCAAGACATGACTTGAAAGTCACTGGAATGTTCCTCGAACCAATCCATGGTGATTCGACCGTTATGACATGGTGCATTATCCTGTTGGTAAACACCATCCCCCGCAGCAAAAACTGTTGCCATGAATGGGTGAACCTGGTCTGCAACTATGTTCAAGTAGCTTACAGACGTCAGGGATTGTTCTATGAGGATTACGGGTCATAATGTGCTCCATGAAGACATTGTTCCTGGGCGAGAAACCATGAAAACCTCGGCGAGCCCATTGTTATAGATGGAGGGTGGTCATAATGTAATGGCTCTTCGGTGTATATTAAATTCATTTTTTCTTTAATTAATATGGTTTTGTTCTCAGCCTCCAACATCGGCCAAACATTGTATGAAAAAAAATTAAATAACATTTCTCCTTATCAAAATTTTTGATTTCAGCTTTTAACAAAAGCACCCAAGAACACTTACATGGTGAATCCCACCGAGCCTGCGTTTGTCCGTCCCACTTCATCTCCATTTTTCAAGAAAGACAGCGACAAAGGTGAAATGAAGAACCACAAGAACACACACTCATACGTTTATCAATATTCTCCTTCTGAGAAACAAACAGCAAAGGTGTCTCCCTGGCAGAGTTGGAAACCGAATGCTTCTCGATATCACTTGCCGATACCCGATGCCAAACCTCAACTCACGACAACGTCTGCTCCAACAACGACGACGACCACCGCACAACCAACCACTACAACTTACGCCACAACGGAATCTCCAGTTGAGAGTCCATCCGCCTATTCCACAACTTCTTATTACTATGATGGAGACACACCAGTTTGTGCCAAACACAACAACTTGACTTATTGCTTACAAGATCCTGAATACCCAAAGTAATTAAAAATTTCTATCATCTTTCAATTTGTTAATTTTGCTTCAGAACAAATATTGGGAAAAGGGTGATAGCAAAGAATATAGAGGGAATACAGAAAAGAAGAATTCCCTCTATATTCCTTTAAATAAGAATATAAAAGAATATATTCACCAAAGAATATATTCTTTGGTGACAGGGAGAACTAATTTTATAAGTTTGCCCAAAATAATAATAATAAACATTATTTTTAACATACTTGGTATTTTTTTCAAATTAAAATTTAAACTAGGGTGGCTTGCAAAACTGGAAAATCAAACTGGAATTAATTTTAATTTAAAAATATAGTCTTCAAAAAATAAATCTTATTAATGTAAACATTAATGTTAAAGCCTACTAAATATTAGTTTTTAATTAAGTAGTGAATTATATTCCAACTACGTAAAAAAATAAATTATTTGACAAATTATTCGCCAAATAATTATTATTCACCAAATTATTCGGCAAACTATAAGCACCTTTTAAACACTTTTCAAGCACTCAAAAAATATTTTTAAGCACTTTAAGAAAATATCATAACTAGGCAGGGTTGGAGAGTTTTTGACAATTGACGGTTTTATATTGTTTACGTTTATCTTCATTTTGAATTATATAAATAGGCCAATTTGAAAGTATATTTTTTAAAGACTAGGCCCATGACAGGAGGTAAATGAGGGCAAGTTATAAAATTGATTAGTTAATTTATTGTTGCTTGCAAGAATGCAAGTAAAATCAAACAGGAATTAATTTTAATCTAAAAATATAGTCTTCAAAAATAAATCTTATTAATGTACATATTAATGTTAAAGTCCAATAAATATTAGTTTTTAATTAAATAGTGAACTATATTATGTATATAATAGTGAACTATAAGTTTTTAATTAAATAGTGAAACAAATTTTTTTTTCAAAAACCAGCTGCCACAAAAGAAACTTATTAGGTGGACCGGAAAGTAATGTCGTTTCGGAGCATTAAATATTCGCTAGTCTTAAAAACCATTAAATTTTTTTTCGATCTATTTCGATTCATTTTCCATCCGACATTGTAAGGTTGTTGCTAACGAGGGTGAATGCATTATAGATTAAAAATAAAATCTTGATAACAAATATCAAATGCACCTAAACGATATCACTTTCCAGTCCACCTAATAGTTTCAATATTTGATGAGATGGTTTTTAATTTAAAAAGTGAGAACAAATAAGATCTTTTGTAATCAGGGAATTAGGCTCCTTTTTTTACCAAGTTGAAGTGACAGTAATTGTACTTTATTTTTATTGCACCAGAGCTACATAAGGGCAACTAAAGATAGCCAGGGAAACATCCCTGAGGATAATCCGAAGACATGCCGTCACAATTTTGATACTCTGCAGAGGACGACCTGCGCGCGAAGTCGAGCACTTTACTATAGAACAGTTTAACGGGAACCGTTACCACAGATCCTCGGTCCCTTCGCAGTCTGATTAAAAGAGTCAATCACCCATTCGCTGATCTATGCAAGTGATGCTTGATATCGGTGATCTACCAGGAAACGAATAAGTTGGTGTGTCAATAAAATATATGGTTTATTTGCGAATTCATAGCCATAGTATCTAGAATTATTAAAAGTTGTTAATAAATTTTTATGTATATGTAGAGACATAATAAATGTATAATTACAACACCGTATTGTTTTCAGAGATAAAATCAAAGAAGCAATCGAACAAAACAGGCATCCACTGGACCATTTTCTGGTGGACATTAGCGCATCCTCCAACGTTGTTGATGATAGTTTGAATAAAGTATTCGAAAACTCTGTACCGCTGCAGTCTACAGCAGTTTCGTATTCCTTCGAAGGTAAAGCAATCGCACCAACGCCAAACGAAATCAGCAATTCTTCTGGGTGTACTTCCAACATTTACTACGCCAAACCTTTAAGAGCAATCAACACTGCCGGACAATGGAAAATTATTGTAAATGTGGAATTTGAAGAAACTGGCGCAAACTACACTCAAACAGTGAGAATAGAAGAATGCAAGTAAGTGTGTGGAATAATTTTTTCCTCTTTATTACTATGTTTTTATAAATTTACTTTCCCGTCTTTAAGTGAAATTTTGCAATCGAAATTTCCCCTACTTTCCAACTAGCTAGACTATAGAGTGTTCTAAGTTTCGATTAGAGTTTCATATCTGATGCTAATATAAAATAATTTTCAAATTATTGTCACTAAGTTTTAATAAATTTGCTTTTGTATCTTTGAGTTTGGAATCTTGCAACTGAAAATTCCACAATGTTCCAATAAGTAGAGAACGTGCAAATTTTAGCTGGAGTTCTACGCCTGAGACCAATAAAAATGACAGTTGTTCCCTAAATGTTGCTAGCAAACTGTTTTCCAATCGATATTTAGAATACTTTTGGACAACAAACTTACGGTTCAGCTATCACAAGAACTTCTCCAGACTGATAGTCTGTGGTTGTCTGCTACTATGGATGGTGTTTTCCACACTAGGGAACGCTGTAAGCTCCATACCGCCTATACATCCGGGTTACTGTTTCCGGTGTAATTTAAAGTCATTTGGCTCACAACGTGATCATTGTGTTTTGAGATTCTTGCAAACGTGGTATTTGATTACTTATTACTTGTGATTACAATGCTAACAATACTTGTGTTTACAATGCAAATGGTGCTAACACTAACGTAAGATGGTGCACAGCTTGCAACAAGAACAAAACAGTAATAAACAAATGGAAAGAGGCCAAATCAAGACTGCCAAAAAAAGCGAGTTATTCAAAATCTAGCAAACATGTCACCTTTTTTTAACAACATATCTATAAATAACTAAAACAAATTTTCACTTCAAACTCACCAGAATTACTTAATAACATTCATATCTTAGGAAATACATCAGATTTGAGCTCAGAAATTATTTAATTTATTTCGCGCTTCGAAAACAAAATTATCCGTTTGAAAACATCGCCTCGCAGAATAAGCTGTAGTAAGTAGTTGCAAACTTTCTAACAGGAACTAGAGCAGGTATTGAGCTCCAGATTGTTATTGTTTACTTTTATACTGAAAACACCATCCATAGAACAAGAGGAAAACCGTATCTAAGAGAAGAAAATTAAAGCAACGGCCTGACTCTCACAGCCTAAACCACTGTAAAACCGTTCATCATTTGCCTGTATTCCAAGTAACTCATTTTCATAATCACAGTAACTGCAAGTACGTCTGATATCTGGAAACGTTCTCGTAATAGCAGAACAATACGGACGCAATTTTTTTTATTAAAAAAGAAGAAGAAAAAAAGGATAATAAAAAATTCAAAAATTATGTTTTTCGAGTAGACTGCGAACTCATTTCTGCCATGTATTACTTTACCCGCTTCGGTGCCCAAGATTATTCACACTGATTACCATCAAACACAGGGTGCTTATACACAGGTACATATTTTTTATACATAGGTAGGTGTAGGTACATATTTTTAGAATTCGTGTAAAATAAAAACTTTGCAAACCAGGTTAGAAATTAAAATTCAGGAGAGAATGCTTTTAAACGTAAACCACTCTTATCAATAAAGTAGAGGCAAGATGGAAATAATTTAATACTAGTTTGTTTGTGGTTAAAGGTAAATGGTTTTAGAGAATGTATCTTAGTCCCACTGACAAGTACGTTAATTTTTCAAAACTCTAATCTCCAACTTTTCAAACTCTTAATGATGGTCAGTATTTAAATTTTTTCTCTCGTTTTAATACTAATTTACCAAATTTGTTTTTCACTTTACCTCTTTAACTATGTCTTCCATTTCTTTTAAAATTGATTTTTCAAATTGTCGATCATTTTTGCGATAAAAGGCGGATATTATGGAACACCTGCAATTCTATAAACATCATTCAAATAACCGTTACTTAAAAATAACTAATTCAGATTTTTCTAATGTTAACTATTTTATAATTTCAATTTAATGTTGCAGCTATTCGTATGGATTCGTCGCCACTTGTGGTACAGAAACTATCTCAGCCTGCCTGCAACAATACAAACTATACAGACTACTTGCCTGGGAACCACATCGAGGATTTTATATCGACGCCTTCTTGCTACCCATATCATGTTTCTGTGGAAGCCATGACACACATAAAAGATAATTAGTAAATATTCTAACAGTTCACAGAAATATCGGATGCAGTTTACAACAGAACCACGGAGATAATTTTGCAGGCGAGATGTGCATTTGAATAAATTTATCTGTTTCGGAATGAAATGAGTTACACAAGATAATAATTAGAATGTGACATTCTTTTATGAAAAAATACTGGATTAAACAATGAACGTTTCTTTTTTTTATCTTGAACAAGTTTTGTGCTATATAAACACTTATTTTTGCTTTTTTAATGTTTGTAATATGTCTCTTAAGCAATACAATAGACTTATACATTTATGAAATGACTATAAATTTAAACAGTAAAACTAGAATGTACTTTTAGAATGTTTAAAATTCAAAAAAATGTCAAAAATGCGTTGTATTATTAGCACAGGACATAAAAACATTTGTGCCCACCGTAATATATTTAATTTTATAATATGCTTTCAAATTCATTTGAAAAGGAAATCAT
Organism: Parasteatoda tepidariorum; assembly: GCF_043381705.1. Lineage (NCBI taxonomy): Eukaryota > Metazoa > Arthropoda > Arachnida > Araneae > Theridiidae > Parasteatoda > Parasteatoda tepidariorum. The sequence continues at coordinate 50,234,851 of NC_092213.1, read as the reverse complement.
GTGATTATGAACATTTAAAAACTAAGAACTCTTGATTTGAAATACAATACATATCTTTCTTTGACCATTAAATATTGTGTTGATTACTAACACGACACGATCAACATATGATTGAGTTAATTACTAACACATTAAGCTTATACTGTCTTAAACCGAAAATTATAAACTCGACTCCTCTTTCCCATTAAGAGAACTCTTTAAAATAATAATGGTAGTATAAAAGATGCATATTTTTTATTTTTAATATATGTTTGCTCAAAATGCAATTATCAAACTTTTAACTAGATTTAACGAGGTTCCTCTCAAATTATTTTAATATGATTAATTTACAATTCCAATATTAAAATATTTAAAAAAAAAGGTAAATACGCAGGGTATGCTTTTATTTAAAAACGAATGGCAAACAAGATTTTATAATGTTGAAATCTCATTTGAAAACTTAAAAGTATCAACGATTTTCTTGGTCTTTTTATCTAAACTTATCTTGGAGTATGCATTTTTATTACTATTCTGGTGTATACATTAAAAAAAATGAATATATATCTATATATATATGAGTTGTCACTAATTGAAATTTGATACCTGATTATATTTTTATTCAAAATCGAATGGCAAAACAAGATTTTCGCTACTTTTTTATTTAAACTTACCTTGCGTATACGTTTTTATTGTTATTATTCTAGTGTTTACATTTAGAAAAAAGTAATATATGTATATATGAGAGAAAGTGTTGCCACTAATTGAAACTTTATATCTGATTACTATTTGATTCTATTATTCTAGTGTCAGAGGTACAGAAACATACTGTTTGAAATTATTGTAAATGCAAAATGTTATTTTTTTAAATGTATATAGTTTGATAAATGTTTGCGTTTTCTATTAAAAATATATGTATAAAAAATTTACAATTATTTTCAGAGAATATATACATAGATTATTTTAATGAAAGAATTTTTGTATTTATAATTTTAAAAATGGTCTGTGAAAAGAAATTTTACATTGATCTCAGGTGACTTAAGATTGCAGCATATACAAGAATTTATGCACAAAAGATACACAATCTTGTAAAATTTATTATAGAGCCATATTTTGTTATTATGAATATGTATTTAATGCTGACTTATTGAATATGTCTGCAAATTGTTTACAAATAATTTTGGTATAGCAGGCCTATAACAAATAAATTTTATGATTGCAAATTTTTTGTTGTTTATTCCATGCTTTGGTTTATTACATTAAGTGTATAAAAATAAAGGAGCTACAGTAGGGTTGAAAAAGAATTTAAGTGTAAATAAACTAATGGTTGAAAGCCTTGTCTTTGATGATATAAACTAAGTGAAGGATATCCATTCTCAGGGTGATTGTGAGCTCAAATCAAAATTCCAGAAAATTTCTTGAGTAAAAAAAAAAAAGTTTAAATATAAAAAAAATTTTAAACAAGGTTTTTTTTCTTTTTCTCAATATTTCTTAGTTTACTTAAAATATATTTAAATTTTACACATCCTATGATGACCTGGTGAAGTAATTAAAATTTACAAGTATGTCTTACTTTCTTGAGTTTATGATTATAATAACTATTTACTGATAAAAAATGAATATTAATCATGAATATAAGCTTTTAAAGTATCTGGCTCTCCCTTACAAACAAATAAAATAAACTGTGTTATTAAGTTCCACCTTCGAAAATTTGATTTTCGGAAACTTCTTTGATCAATGATTTTTTTAAACGTCTGGATGTTCGATCTCCGGAAACTTCCTGATCACTATTAGCGAAAAATCCGGATTTTTTCCAGAGCACAATCAGCCTGTATTCTGTAATTATTTCATCAAAATAAAAAAAAAAGCCAGAGTATATCGATGAATAATTTTTTAATATAATTCATCGATGAATAAAGGTTAAGGATACAGTATTTTTCATTTTAAATTTAATTTGGTAATAGCAATATGCCTAAAAAGTTTCTATGATAAACTGAAAAGGTAATTCAATTAATCCTTGGCATTCGTTATTATACTGAAAGTTACAAAAACTTTATATACGATTTTAAATAATGTTGTATCTTTATTTTTTTAGTCTGCTAATCAAACAACGATACACCAATATTTTAAATCTCTTCTGGGAAATATAACTCCTTAATAGTCGCATAATTTTGAAGAAAACGCTTGAAGAAGTGTCTATTTTTTTAACTTAAGAAAATTATACATAACTTATAGTATGAATAAAGTGGGAAGAAAAAGAAAAAAAACAGACCACACCATTCAGAATAACTTCAAAAATATATATACGTATATATATATATATATTTTTAATTGTAAGGTACAACATTTTTAACATCACTTTAAAGAATATCATTATACATGGCAAAATATAATGTAATGATTGAATAGTTCTTGAGATAAATTATTTCAATATTTCTAGAACCTAACTTTTGAACACTCCAGCTCTGAAATATCATAGGTAGAAAAAATAAAAAGCTAAATTTCATCCCTTCATTTTGGCAATAGAGAGAAGAAAAGGGTTAATCAAAATGTTAAATGTAAATTAAAACAGTACAAATAAAATATGATAGAATTGGTTTAGCTTTTAGTGTATTAAGGATCTGTACAGTTTAACTCTGAAATTCCTTATTTTTTTATCGAATTATTGCTAGGCCATTTATAAAATCAAATACCAAAACGAATGTGATTTTATGAGAGACACGCACTGTATTACAAATAAATATTTTACCATGAATAGGATTAAAGGCAAGCTCTTAAAACTATAATAATTTTAATTTGTAACATACTACTTTTACTTATTCGAAAATTATTTTTACAGTTCTCACACTTGTATTTTTATATCTTACTGCTATCATATCAACCTAATTTTAAAGATAGTATATTCCTTTTATTGTAATGCCACATTTCACAAAGCATTTTTTTCCCTCCTTAATGTAAACAAAACTTGCAGTTAATAATATTTAGATAAATTAATAACGAATGTTTAAATACTACTTTATTTTTGTTAAACATTTACATAATGAAGATAGAAAAAACAAACAATATACAATTAATATAAATATCAACAAAAACAATAAGACTATATCTAGTTAATATCAAGGTAAGTTTATGTTAAACAATAAGATTGTAATTATATCTGAAAAATTACAATAATACATTTTTAAAAAAATGTGAATTTATATTTACTCCATGCATTTGTAATCATTAAGGAAACTTTGGTTCGGATAAAGTATTAATAATAAGAAATATTTAAAATATATACATAACCTAATACTTATTTTTATTGCTATAATATAAAATAAATCTAACATAATTATGTCAATTAAATCACATTTGATCAAAAACAATTAGAAGAAGGGAAAAGAAATATATGCAGTCAAGAAATATTTATGAAGGCATCAAAATATGTTTGAAATGAAAAAGCTTCTTTACTCTTCAGAAAAAGTATTTTCTTGCGATTTGAAATTTTTTTTTTTTAAAAATGTGAGCATTATTTTGCTGTATATTAAACTAGGTAGGGTAAACTAACATGTGAAGGAACACTTAAGCTTCGCTTGTCTTTTAAAAAATCATATTAATTTCAAAATTCGTAATTTTAGTTAAATGACAGTGTTAACATATTTGTTACTAATTGCAAATTATGTAAAAAATTTTAGAGAACTTACATAATATTGTTTTAAAGTTTTGGAGGTTCAAATAGCAAGTAGTAAGAAGACCAAGTGAAAGAACAGCTCTTACCAGTGAATGAACACCCAGTACAGCAACACTTAATTTTGGTTGATTTTTAATGCTCTTTATGAATTTATAAGCCATACAAATATTTAAAAACAAGCCTATTCTTGAAATTACAACATATAAATACTCGGAAAATGTTAACTTTTTTTTTTGTTGAATTGAAAATTAAAGTGTCAACATATTAACACATACTGTTCATTCACTGGGAAATCTATGCCCAGTAAAGGAACATGCCTGTTCCCTCACTGGTTAGAAGTTGTTTTTCGTATTTTTAACATACTTTTGATGCGGAACATCACTAAAGGTACAAGAAAATTAAAGTTTATCTTTTATTTTCATTAACTTAGAAAAAAAACCAGTAAAGGAACACTTGTTCCTTCACTGGTTTTTCATCGTTTGGTGATCCAGTGAATAAACACCCCCTTATCTCAGTACTTTATTATGCTATGATGCTTAAAAAAAATAAAACGTAACTTCAATAACTATATTTTGAATTCTCTTTTTCACAGTGAGAAAAATAAAACTATTACATGCAATTAATTCCACTTCAAACATATAAATACAAACACTCACCTTATAATTTTTTCAAAGAAACAAGGTGTTGCAGAGATAATAACAAATTCAAAAATTTTTCCAGAGAAGTCTATTTGACCAGGTAATCCAAAACATTGCTAGATGACTTCCTATTGTTTGGCAGTAAGCTATTGTTACCAATCAATCTAAAGAAAAACTTTCAAATTCTTATTTTTAATCAATATATATGAAATGTTCCTTCACTGGGTAGTGTTCCTTCACTGGTTGGTTTACCCTATATATATATATATATAGGGTAAACTAACCAGTGAAGGAACACTTAAGCTTCGCTTGCCTTTTAAAAAATCATATTAATTTCAAAATTCGTAATTTTAGTTAAATGACAGTGTCAACATATTTGTTACTAATTGCAAATTATGTAAAAAAATTGTAGAGAACTTACATAATATTGTTTTAAAGTTTTGGAGGTTCAAATAACAAGTAGTAAGAAGACCAAGTGAAGGAACAGCTCTTACCAGTGAATGAACACCCAGTAAAGGAACACTTAATTTTGGTTATTTTTTAATGCTCTTTATGAATTTATAAGCCATACAAATATTTAAAAACAAGCCTATTCTTGAAATTACAACATATAAATACTTGGAAAATGTTAACTTTTTTTTTTGTAATCATGAATTGAAAATTGAAGTGTCAACATATTAACTCATACTGTTCATTCACTGGGAAATCTATGCCCAGTAAGGGGGAACATGCCTGTTCCCTCACTAGTTAGAAGTTTTTTTTCGTATTTTTAACATATTTTTGATGCGGAACATCATTAAAGGTACAAGAAAATTAAAGTTTTTATTTTTATTTTCATTAACTTAGGAAAAAAACCTGTAAAGGAACACTTGTTCCTTCACTGGTTTTTCATCGTTTGGTGATCCAGTGAATAAACACCCCCTTATCTCGGTACTTTATTATGCTATGATGCCTAAAAAAAAATAAAAAAAATAAAAAAAACGTAACTTCAATAACTATATTTTTAATTCTCGTTTTGACAGTGAGAAAAATAAAACTATTACATGCAATTAATTCCACTTCAAACATATAAATACAAGCACTCACCTTATTCAACGTAGAGACCCNCCAACAATAATGATGCATCAACATATAATTAAAAATATTAAATTAACTTAAAATAAAATAAAAGAACAATGTTTATAATGATAAGGATTAACAAAATGTAATAACAAAAAAAGTTTTAAAAAAAACATTTGTAATTGCCTGGAACATTGTATAAAAACAGATAACATATTTAGATACTTATTAAAAAAAAAGTAATTACGTTTGAAAAAATAAAGTAAAGACAAATTTATTATTAGAAACAAATGAATTAAAAATTTAATATAGTACTTATAATAAGACTTTAATAATTTAATATGCTTATATTACTTTATTTTAATGATTTAAAAGAAAAAAAATGACTTAATCAAAATTAAAAAGCTCATAAAATAATATAGATTATTACACTTCTTAAAAACTATAAAAAAAATAAATAAATAAAAAAAACTCAAATGCAGCCTATTACATAAGAGAGTGATAAGTGCTAAGCAGAGAAATAAATTGCAAATTCAAATGAAGAATATTTTTAAGAAAGTGGCAATGTGTTAAAATAAAAAAAGGTGAAGATAACATCTTGAAATTGACATACTAAAAATAAAAAAAAAATTAAAAAAACATTTGTAAGTAGCAAGTTGTGACAAATTTTTATTTTACAGAACAGATAGGCTACACCTATAGCATTTACAATTTTAATTATTTAAAAAAAAAAAGAAGAGGAAAATATAATATAGCAGATATCTTATATTTGAATGTGTTTCAAATAAAGATAAATATCATCAACATATGCTTCGTAACTAACACTGCACCTCATACTAAAAATTTGCTTTCAAACAATAGTTATGAATGAATCTAATTAGTACATTACGAATAAAAGTAAAATACAATATATTGGACAATAACACAACTGGAGTAGACGTTCCAGTAGTTGCAATTTTCATACTAAATCGATACAAATTATGTTTGTTACGAAATCAAATTTATATCTGACAAATTTAGTATTCAGTATATTTTTGCTGCATCGATAATAACTATGACCAAAGTATTGAAAAATTACAAGCATATTTAACAACTAAAATGACATTCATATTAAGGAAATAGAGTGTGATATTTAGATAATCTATATTTTAAAGATATAACATTAGATTAAGATTATAACATTTCTAAGTTGAGACAAAATTATTTATGAAAAATTCAGTTACAGAAGAAAAAAGGAAGCAAAAATTATCAGATCTCACCAAACTTTAAATAATTTTTTAAAAATTACAAATAAAAATAAATCTTAAGCTTTTTTTTCTTCAAATTATAGATATAACATAGTTCCTTTCTTTGTTAATATTGTACATCAATATAGAAAGTACTCCCAATTTATTGATATAATAAAATGATGTGCGTGTCTGTTTGCGTATAGAGTGCTTATGGCATGAAATTATGTTTTTATAACACTGAATTCAATGCAAAGGTAGATGCAGAACAATTAGGTTACATTTGTAAGATGAATTTTTGTAGTTAAGATTTTTTTCAATTAATTCAAGATTTCTCTGCACTGAAACCCATTGCCTTTAAACAAGTCTATAATTTTTATTATTTTAGTAAAGTTCAAAATTTTTCCTTTGAAACAAACTTTCTCGCTCTACTACGGATGATTTTTTAAAATTTTGACACTTAAAACATAGGAAATCAATGCGGTTGAGTTCATCCAATGTGAACTCAATTGCAAAGCAATGAGTTCAGGTAGGCAGATCAACAGTTTGCTGCAAAAACATATAAAAATTTCATTTTATCCTGAAAATTGCATTTACAGAAGCAAATGCTATAGGCAAAATTAACGGTTGCCACTGGATGATTAAACTTAACAAACAGGGATTAAAAAAACTGTCTGCAAATTGCCACTTTTTGTTCTTCCAAAATGCACTTCACTATTATTATTGTTTTAATAATTATGGAGCTATGAATATTTTTAATACTATGAAAATTTCATTGTTTCACACTTGTTTATTAATTTTTCTTTGATAATTAGAATCAATTTCTCAGAACGTGGCCGTAGTAAAAAAATATAATTGTCACAGTAAACAAATATAACTATAACTGTCAACTAGCCAATAACAAATTTTCCTAATTTTGCACTATAGCAAATGCCATGCTTTATCTTCATTTATGACGGCTGTGCTTCTTAAATAGATTTTATGTTTAAACATATTTTTCACAAGGTTTATTTTGTACAAAATACTTTCTTGTACCAAAACAACTTACTAAAAATTTATAAAAAATGTCACTCATGGGCTCAACTTATAAGTAGAGTCAATAAGAGGCAACATTCCAGCAACAGATGAAATCATTCCCAAAATGCCCATGGTTCGTGAAGAAATCGAAACGTGCCCCATCTGTGCAAGAGGCAAGAAAAGATCACACCCATTTTTTACTGTGTCAACAATGACATCTTTGTGCAATTCCAGAAAACTAAACAGAACTTGAAGACTAGACGAAACAGTATTACCTTTCTGAATCCTATTACCTTGAAACTCGTGGCTCAACTTACTGAAGCTTTGCCTTTCCAATATTTTCTTAATTTCATAAATGTCTCTTGCCAAATTCATGACCACAAAATTTAACCAAAATTTATAGTACAATTTCGACCATTTGTCCTTGTCGATATTAATCAGCCCAACACGGTTGAGCCAAATAAAATGGTCCACAAATAAGTACATAGCAGTGTTAATTTTGGAGAAGGTGATAGTGAAATGAAGAACCGGATCATCTAGATGCATGCAGCCAAGGCAGGAATAAAGAGTTTCAAAACCACGACCAAATCTATATACTAAAAAAAAAAGTATAAGTTATGTCGGATATGTTTTCTGTTAAATAAAATTTTCACATCAACAAGATGCTAGACGGTTCTGATCAATGTTAGTGCACATTAAATTTTTCAACAACTTAGGGTTCCATAGCCAAAAAAAAATTAGGAATTGCTACTCTAGATGCATGCTATTTTGATTTTAACACAAAAGGTTGCTCATATACTTTCTGCGATCATAAAATCTCAATTAAAAAACTCTCTGCATGCATTGATTAACTCTTGTAACTAGTTTCAATCACTTTGTTACTATCTCATTTTAGCAAAATTTGTTTAACTATCACAGACTTTTTTCGAAAAATGCTCAATTTTTAGAGAATTTTATATTGGTTTAAACAATAGGGATAAGTTAGGTAAAAAAATTTAAAAAGCTGAAAATAGAAATACAAAAATTTCATGCGCAAAAACATTTTTTAAATATTTGAAAAATACCTGAAATCGGAACAAGAAAAAAGTGTATGCAGAAAGTATTTATCCACAGAATATTATCGATGATTCGATAAAAATATCGATGTGATATTTTATTTATTTATTTCATAAAATTGCATAAATATGAATCTCAATGTGTGATTTTCAAATCACGCAAATACGAATTTTGACATTTAATTTTAAAATCAAGTTAATATGAATCTCAATGTTTGATTTTAAAATTGCGTAAATATGTATCTGGATAATTCAATTTAAAATTGTGCAAATGCAAATCTCTATGTTCTATTTCAAAATAGAGTGAATATGATTCCCAATGTATTACTTTTAAGTCACTTAAATATGAATCATAATAGTGGCTTTTAAACTGTGTGAATACGAAACACAATGTGCGATCCTAAATGGCATAAATGGGACACGCTATGTGCGATTTTAAATCATGTGACTGCACATTTACATTGGTAGGAAAAAGCGTAAAAATGAACAGTTTTTTCCTCAGGAGTTTGAAAAAGGCAAGCCTTTTTTTGAAGAGGCAGACTTTTTATATTTTTAACAATAGTAAAAAAATCTTTGCAAACAGCGTTTACAAGTTCTTGTATATTATATAAGTCTGCTCATATCAAGCAATTTTTTTAAAAAAATATTTTTACATTTACAATTAAAATATATTTTTACTTTTAGTACTAGTGATCATTCCCCTATAAAGGCCAATTCTATTTAGATGAATAAAAAAAAAATCACTAATTAAGTTTCTACTGAATTTATTAAATTACATTAATGCAGCAACTTGTTTTAAATATCAAGATAAGCAATTGTTGCTTGAAAACTTAGTCATTTTAAGAGAGCAAGTGGTAATAATTAGCAGTGTTTTTACAGGAATGAGTGTTTAAAATTAATTTGAAAAATAAAAAAGAAGTAACTTAATATGTAAAACTAACCTATCTTTAAAAAAATTAGTATTTTTTTAATGTGAAATATAAAAATTATTTAAAGACCTATAGATGCATAACAAATATAATTTTAAAAAACAAATAAAACTTACATTTCCTTCCAGTACTCAAGACAGTCTCTAAATCTTTCAGTTTCTTTATGAGTTCTTTGTTCAGTTTCTTGTTTTCTAAAGTGGACCATATCAATTTGCAACTATATTGTGCAAGACTATTAAAAGAAATATGGAATTAGAATAAAAATAAAATTATTTCAATTTGGTACAGTCAATATTTTTAAGGAATTTTTTTTTTCCCACATAAGACTGAAAATATTATAAAATTTGATCCCATGAGTCATATCTTAAAATTCAAGACTTTTGAAACTTTTAGAAACTACAAATATCTTTTACTCAGGAATGTGAAGAATTATATATAACTGCAGTTTTCAAGCTTAAACTTTAATACAGAATGGCTATAACTAATGTAAACAGTAAAGACCAAAATAAAATTGTTCTGACTGAACAATGTTGATGAAATAATGTTATATGGGACCCTGTGAGAAAAACTTAAATATAAAAAAATAAAAAAAACATTTTGACTTTAAGGTGAGAAAAGGGCATGTATGTAGAAGATAAAAACCAAATTTTAGCTGAAATAAATTTAATTACAACATTTGTACATTTTAAATCTTGTTAAATACAGGGGGTTTATAAAGTCCCGGACCTATTTTGATGTTTAATAACTCATAAAATAATAAAGATAGATTAAAATTAATAACATAAATGGTTAGATAGACTCAAAAAGTTTCATGACCCTTGTCAATGAACTTCCACGTGTGCCTCCTGCGTCGCACGGAGAATATCAAGTCGATTTTTATCAATTTCACGCCAGGTAGCGCCAAGCATGTCGGCATCCTTTCATGTTTCTGGCATTGTTAATCGCCATAATGTGCGCATATGGGGATCTGAAAACCCCTATGAATACCGTGAGACATAAAGGGATTCCCCAAAGGTTAATGTGTGGTGTGGACTAATGCACGACCGAGTCATTGGGCCTTTCTTTTTTACAGAAAAGACGGCCTCCTCAGTCGTATACTTAGACACGCTGGAAAACTTCGTATTTCCACAACTAGAAGAGCTTTAGCAACATGTTTTTTTGCAACAAGATGGTGCACCACTTCATTGGGTTACCATCGTTCGTAGTTCTTTGAATGACCATTTTCCAGGAAGATGGATTAAGCGAGGAGGTCCAATTCCTTCGCGACCCAGATCACCTGATTTTAGGCCGCTGGACTTTTTTCTTTGGGAATTTATAAAGGACAATGTTTACAGGAGGATCGTGTCGAACATTGATGACCTAAAAGCCAGAATTACAACCGCAATAGCCTCTGTGGATGCCGACATGCTTGCCGCTACCTGGCGTGAAATTGACTATCGACTTGATATTCTCCGTGCGACGAAGGGGGCACACGTAGAAGTTCATTGACAAGGGTCATGAAACTTTTTGAGTCTATCTAACCATTTTTGTTATTAATTTTGATCTATCTTTATTATTTTATTAGTTATTAAACATCAAAATGGGTCCGGGACTTCATAAACACCCTGTATATTAAAGTTGTAACTGAAATTAACAGTCGAAATTAAAATCATTATATACTGATAATCATAAACAGTAAATTCGGTTGGCTGTTCAACTAGCAAACAATCATAGCTCAGAGGATTTAAAATAAGTTCATATTTTGACCAAAAAGTAAGAAAAGGGTGTGTTCAAATAACAATACGTATTAGAGATAAAAAAAAAAATAATTATAGCATTTGTACAATGTGCATTCCAATTATGTTATCATAACATAAACTAATAGTTATAAATAAAGTCTTTATACTGATAATCGCGTACTCAAAATTTTGCCAACTGTTCAATGCCGGTTATAAAATACACCTTAAAGCAAACCACGATGACTGAAGAGATTAATCACTCGCATCTCAATAAGGTAACCCATGTATCAATCCCAGCAATGGCTGGTTTATACCAAATAGGTACATCGAACACACAAATATTCTTCTTGGTAAACAGATCATGGGTTAGAATATTTAAGCCATCAGGCGAATCCCTGTGGCAGAATTTTTTCGGCTTTCTGCGACAAACTCACCTAGCGCTAATATTTTTCTTTAGGAAACTTTTAATTATAAAATTTATTAATTTAAAGTTAACACAAATGTAGTGTATACAAAATAAAGTATAGAATAGAAATGCATAAAAACTTTCAATTGTAAAAGTAATATTATTTTAATTCTAGTACTATAGGTGATATTCTTGCATTTTGTAGGCAGAAAAATACACTAATTATTTCCTCTTTCGAATTTCGCAAATAATTACCCAATTAAAATTGGTAAATAAATTAAAATTCATATATAAATTAAAAAACGTAAAATCAGTGCAATAACTCCTAAAATAAAAATCACGAATCACACGAACAGAACTCTTTAAACAAGAGATACTCAAATAAGTGTAAAATATGGTGTTCTTCAAAGATAAAAATGAAAGAAAGAACATCATTTCTAGAGCGAACTATCGCTTAAACTTTTGTGATTTCTGAATATTTTTAAATTTTTTTACAGTAATTTGAAATTCTAGCTGAAGCCAGTCATTACCGATTTTTTAAAAAAAAACCTCAAATGAGAATAGAAAAATCATGATTATTTTTTTCCTCTCTGATGCGCATGAAAGACATCTTTAAAAAACAATTCTGCAGAAAGAAAAAAAAACATTTTTTGAAAAATTATGCAGAAAGGAAAACCAAAATTTTTCCCTTCACAAGTGAAAAATCTTTCTGCAAAAACTTGGTAACGTTCTGCGACAATGTCGCAGTGTCGCTGCAATTCTGACACAGGGAGGCGAAGCATGTGAGGGTGTTTGTCCACCTCGCATAAACAATGGCAGAAGGGATCAAATGATTGCAAGTATTTGCACAAATCGAAAGATTTCCGTATCGTGATCTGTGGTAGAATAATTGCGAAATCTAACAAATTAAAAAAGCGCATCACAGAAGATGACCAACAGGAAGGAAAAAGCTCATAACCACTGCTGGGAAACCTCTACATGTTTTTCTTAATAAGAATTTAAAGTTTTAAATCCATTTGGTGCTTTGGTGATTATAGTTGGAAAAACAGATCATGATTCAGAAATATCAACACACAAATTATTCTCCCTTCATTACCTTTAAAGAATTTTATTTACTATTAAAAAAACTTATAATTGTTTGGACGTGGACTAAAGACGTTTCAGGTTAAAATAACCAATATTCAATGAATATAAGCAGATTCTCTTGATAACAACTTTATAACTTTGATATTGATAAATGAATGCTCAGGCATATGATACTAAATAATAATTTTAAATAAAACATGTAATGCATCACGATATGCAAGCAAACAATTTAATTCACATTTCTTTTGCATGTCTTTCATTTTATACTTCTAAAACTAGAAACATAAAATTAAAAATAGACATTTATACATAAATAAAGAATTAAATGAAAAAACATTTTGACAAATTTGTAACAAACCGAAATAATTTATCTCTTGCACCAGACTTGTTATTGAATTTAATAACACTATCCATGGTCATAAGGAAATTTAAGCATTCATGATTAATGATTTCCGCCAAATTAAAATACAAACTTTCCGAGAATTTATTCTTATTATTGAAGCATACAAATATTTGAGATAAAAACTGTTGACTATGTTAAATTTGACTACCAAACATAAACATATATTTGCCAAGTATAAATACAAAAAAAGATAAAATGACAATATTCTTGTTCCTATGAATAGAGAGGAGAAAAATTAAGAAAGTCGAAGATGAGCATGATTATGTAAATAAAGCCGTGAATAATCTTATGCTGGCTTTAGTCTCTAATGTTATTTTTTTAAACCGACAGTGATGAAATATTGCGCTATTTGCATTTTTATTCAATTAAGAATAATTTTTTTTGTTGAAAAAATGAATAAAAACATCAAGAAATATTTGATAAACACCCATTATTTGGTTCTACTGCATTGAATTTTTCCTCTCGAAGAACGCACTGTCTTGGCTGACCGCCCTCTTATAACCCTAAACTTTGGCGATCAGCTGAAATGGGTGATTGCCAAACGAAATCTATCGCCAACTGNCAACTTCCCTCGAAGAAACATCCATTAATGTGAATCTGGCAATCGTTTTAGATTTGTTGTGTATTTATGGGTACAGAAATTTTTTTATTTCAATACTGTCAAATATCGGCTTTATTTTTCTCTTTTAAAATGTGATATTAAAACATATCTTAAAAAAACAATTCCATAACATCACAATATGTCATAATCAAGGTACTATTCAAGTGTAAGATCTTTATTTTTAGTAAAATTTGACCTCTTTCTATGAGCCGCTGATTCAAAAATATTTAAATGCTGCATTAAATTATTTAAAATACCTTTATGTGAAGTAGTTATCTGTGTACTTTTATCGAAATATTATAAGCCTTAATTTTCAGCTTAACAGAATTATTCTTTAAATTGATCATCCGTTAGTTATAAATCACTTTAATCTACATAAAATTTACTGGTTATACCTGATGGGTGTTGTGCTTCATATAGTAACTTTTCCGGTGATTATTTATCACAAATTATGTTTTTTAAAATAATTAACAATAAATTTCACTTTTGAGAATAAATAATTTAGGTACCCTTCGCTTAGCTAACCACTAGAAGATTCAACTATTTTTCTTTCTTTATTTTTTTGGGTTTGTTTTGTGTTTATAAAATTATAGTACCTCTTGGATTCGGCGCTGAATTTTAGAGCTTCTACTGGATAGCAAACCTTCCATTTTTCTATTATTTTTATCGTGATTTCTTATTATTATCTTTTTAACTCATTTTTCCTTTCTTCTGTAAGAATGTAATAAATTGCCAAAATTAGAAGGGTACCCTGTAATAAATGTCTTTCATAAAAATAAAAACAGTTAAGCACTTGGCTTACCAAAAAAGACCATTATATCTAAAAACAACTAAGATTTTAAAAAAAATGCTAAGTTTGTTTATTTGAAACAATTTAATTTTGATTAATATAAAATTTTTGAGTTAGATCTTAAAAAATTGAGTGTGCTATTGAGGAATGAATATTAGCTAAATCATAAATATTGTTATTCAATTGTCATTAATACTGGCATTTTCTAATGCTGGTATGTTAGTGAACTGGACAGGTATGAAATGATCTTCAAAATTTGTCTATTTTTTATTAATATTGCAAAAATCTATGTTGTGTTGTACAAAAATTTGGCAAAATCTAATTACTATCAGGTGTTTATGTTTAAGTTCACTATGTTTATGGAAACAGTATTTACTATGTCTGATTTTGAATTCTATAATCTAAATTGTTCTGCATGAGCCTGTCGAAATCTTTAATTTGAAGTGTTTATTGATTATTAAGCAACATAATTTAAAATTTATAAAATATTTAATGTGAAGGAAATCAAATTATTTGTATAAAGTATTTTATTTTTATATAAAAAAAATTCTATAAAGCTGAACTGTTTAACTGTTTGCGACACAAAAATTCCAAATTAATAAAGTGAAATAATAAATAATGCCTTTAACAGAGAGTGAGTTAAATTCTATTTTTTAATATGAATACAATGTAGCAGAGCAATAAGTTCAAAATATTAATCTTAATTTGTTTTATGTTGCATATTATTATGGAAAAATTAACATATCCTGATCTGTGGGTAAAATAATTTCCAAGTCTTTGCATCTTCTGGGTAGTGGCCCGTGAGAAACTGAAAAAAAAAAAAAAAATCAAGGGAGGGGACTAACTTGAAGGAGTTAACTGGGAGCTACTCCCGAGCAAACGTCTACATGTTTTTTCAAAATTTTTTTATTAGTTTAAAATCCACTTGGCGATTGTAATTTGTACATCATATAATGATACAGAAATATCCCTATCATTATGATAAACGTAATATTCAGAATGTGATAAATATAGTAAATTTTTTTAAACATTTTACTGTTTTAGGGTTCTACCTGAGTTATTCTCAATACTTATTTGCAATCACTTTTTCAATAATATTTTTTGGTTGCATTATTATACATTTTGAGCACTTCCTGATAATTAAACTATCAACAAATCTAGGCAGCTTGCTTGCCATCGTGCCCAAAATTTTTATAAAATTTAATATTATGGCCAACAATTGTTATGCTTCCTTCTATTCAGGCTGGCTATTAAAAATTGGTCCCGGCACCTAAAAATTCACTGTTTTGGTGATAAATTGATAATTTATAGGATTAACTACATTTATATTTCATAATGTGTTTGATTGTTGAATATTTCTTATCTCTATTATAGATGTGAGGACCACGAAGGAACAATGTAGTTTTAATTTGTAGAAGGATGTTCTTAATTTCCTACTAGTGTATACAACAATGGTTATCAGATGAAACTCATCAACTGGTTTGATCATGGACACTATCTTATCAGAATTCATTGCACGCACATCAGCTGATCCTGGATTAGCAAGAGATCTCTTAGAAGGTAATCTTTAATATTTTATACCTTAAAATTCAAGAATTTTTATCTCTTACCGATTCTAATTTTAAAAATAAAATGCTATTCATACTAGTTTAAATAAACTGAATTAATTTTTATTATACTCATTAAGTTAAAAAAAAATAGTAGAAGTTTTCAAAGTAAGCATAAATAATGCTTGAAAACAGGGTTGGGATTTTGACATCAAAAGCTGGTGTTTGACAGGACATGACAAAAACTTGTTGAATAGTGTCATTAACAGTCGAAATTTGTCAAAAACTCTGAGCAAGTTCCTGTTTTGACATTGCAGACATTTTATTAGATTCTAAATCATGCATAATGCTTGCATTATATACTACTATAATTATGTTTTTATATTATATATCAGATATAAAAAATGTAGCCAAAATTATTGAAACTGTTAAGTGGTTTTTCTGATGGTACTCTTAATACTTTAAGACCTATATTATAACTATTCGGTTTATATTACAGACAGTGTTATTCTAGAACTTAAAAGAGCTAAAAGCTGAAAAGGGCACTATTTCACCCTGAAAAAAGGTACCTATCACAAAAAAGGGCATTGCTCACAAATATTTGCATGACTTTTAAAACACCCATAATATACAAAGTTTTCAATTTTATCATTAAAAAAATCCTTTTTAAAGGTTAAATTAAAAGTAATTCCTCAGTTAAATTTACACATTCTATAAATTAGTTTTAAAATGAGCATAATTCTCGAATTTGGAAAATGTTGCGTGCCGTAATAATAATTTATCAAACATATCGGGATTATAAAAGCGATTTCAAAATAAATGAAAAAACAATAAGTAATTGTAATAATTGCCGAAGAAACGATTGAAAATTAAAGTGGACTTACCATAGAATTGTTGCAAATCAAGTGGGTAAAAATGTGATTACTAAAATATGAAATTCGTTAGCCATGACATCGTATTAATTACATCGGAATTGAAAAAAATCACAAGGAAATAGTTCAGAAATGACAAACAGCTGCCAAAAACACTACCCATAAACAATGTAAATAATTCAAGAACATGATTGATCACTTGTAATTTTATGTATATATTGATTTATAAATACTTATTATTTAAAACAGCTAATAGTTATCCTTACAGCAAAAACAAGTATCGTTATACCAAAAACAAGTATTCTTACACCAGAAACAAGTATCGATTATGATGACTAGCAATAACTTTTTATCGTATTTTCAAAATTTTTCTTTAAAGAACATTTTCATAGTACTAAGCCTAGTTCAAACTTATTTGAAAATTTATGTAATTTCTACACATTTAAAATAAATCTGATTAAACCTTCATGAGAAAACCATAAATACCTGATTCTATTATCTAATTTTTAAACAAACAGTGTGTGAAACTTTTTATATTTTTTAATCCTTAAAAATTTTACATAAACGAAATTTTTTGTATTTTATTTGTTAAATTCATATTATTATGCTAAATACTGTTTAGACATTTAACTGCAATTTTACTAATAACAAAGCCTTATTGTATAAAAATTAATGTTAATTTTTATATATTTTTTTTATTGAATAATGTATGTTTTGATCTTTGTTTACTTTAAAAACTTATTATCCGAAAAAGTCCATTATCCTGACTTGCCGAAGTTCCGGCAATTACGCGTGTGGGACTTTCTACTATTTTCTATTTTAGTGGTTATTTTTGTACACATTCCTGCTTTTCATTTCTTCTTAAACTATAATTTTTGAAAATACAATTTTAGGACATGAATGGGATTTACAATCATCTCTCTCAGCATTTTATATGCTGAAAGGCATAACTCCAGGACCCAAGCCAAAAGAATCTGCTTTGCCAATTAAACTTTCTGGAGGCCACAAACAGCACCTGGAAGTTGATAGTTACATGTCTTCAAAATCATCTCACCCAAAAGAATCTTCGCCTGATATCGATGAAATTGGAAGTAAGAATTTCTGTTTAATAAGTTAGCATTTGCTAACAGTTGGTCTTTTTAAAATAGTACCTGTACTTTGCATTAGAAAACAGATGCATTTAATTAGCATTTTTATTATCATAATCTATTCATTTATGTACTCGTAGTTCGTTTTCATTCAACAATCCCATAATAAATGTATTGTTGCTTGTTTACAACAGTTTTAGATTGTTAATCATTCTTAAAATTAAAAATAATATGCATGCTTATTTTGTAATACTGGTTCATATTTGGTATTTCAATCTTTAAATTGTGATATAAAGTCCATCTTGATGCCTTTTTATGCTTCCACACGTCAGAATTTTTTTTAATATAAAATGAATATTTTACTCAAACGAGAAAAAACTTATCATTTGTAATTTTTATTTAATTGAAAATTAAATTATTGTTAGATGTAAATATAGTAGTCTACCACATTTAGTACAGATTAAGAAATTAAGTGCAAAATTATAACTTGTTATTTTGCACTGTTTTAACTATCCATAAACTTTAATGTAAAATAGAATCATTGAAGCTATGCTTTAGCATAGGCGAAGAAAGCAAAACACACTCATGCACTTTTTTAAGGAGCTGAAGATTTAAAAATTGTAAATAGAGAGATCAGAACTGTAAAAAGGAAAGTGTCTTCTTAGTATATGCATGTTGCAACATTCTTGATATGATGGCATGCATTATTTTTATAAATCACCCCAATATTGACTTGCATCTTGAGTCGAATTGTAACCAGAACTGAACTTAGAGTACCTTTAAGGGGTTCTTCCACTAAAGGGTATGCATGTTGCAACACTCTTGATATGGAGACATGCATTGTTATGATATGAATCACCTGTCATATTGATTTGCATTGACTGAGTCAAATTGTAACTGGAATTAAACTTGGAGCCCCTTTTCTTTTCTTTGAACACCTGGTCTTTATCCTTCGGGGAAAAAGAAGGGAGAGGAAACATATTTTACGATTTTCCACACATACTTCCGAAATAAAGGAATGTCACCCTAATCCCACGTCTAGTGTCTGTGTTTAGATAACTCCATCTGCAAGTTCATTTACATATACTCTATAGTTTAACTCTTAAGCGGAAACTTTTTTTTAATGTTTGTTAAAAAAATATATACAGCAACTAATCTGTTTAACATGTTTTTTTAGATAAAAGACTGTCCAGAGGAATATCCAGAGCTACTGAAAATGTTAATCTGGTGTCTAGAGCCCGAAGCAAGCTTGCTAAAGAATTTGTTGCCACTACCTCTGAAAAACATCAAGTTATGTCTGGACTTGAGACACCTGTATATACATTTTCACTGCCTGATCTTTCTATATATCCTACTGATTTTAGAGAATTTCTTGAAAAGGACTTGATAGAAACATCTACTTTAGTCTCACTGGAAAATGCAGGTTAGGAGATCAAAATATTTTAAATTACAGTTTAAGTCTAAATATTGTAATATTTTTAGCCAGTTTACTGTGTTTTTAGTTTTTCCAGTTTAGTTTATTTTTGTTATTCAAATTTTCTTGCACAAAACTTTTTTTGGGAGGATAGAATCATATTAACCTTATTTGAGTGAAACTATATGCAGTTTTATATCTTCGAAATTTTAGTGTCTTATAAAATCCATTTTATGTGTATCATCTGTCCATCCTTGGATAGAATCATATATTGGACAGATATACTTTGGAATCCAGTTTATGTATGATTTTATCCAACATGAGGAAATTATAATTTTTTTTTCATTCAGCATGTTTATGAGAATTTTGATAGAATCATTTTTGTGTTGTATGCATAAAAAATGTCGATTTGTTTAATTTCTTAGCAAAAGTTTGTTTCTTTTAAAACTTGTTTGATGTATGATATTTTAAATATCCACAGTTTTCTAATCCCTTCAAACCATAGAATGTTGCTAATAGCCTGTTAGTCTAGCTGTGATGTTTTTACTTTGTACTGGTGCCCATCAGTCTGAAACTGGGTGGGCTTGAAGCCATCAACGGGGATCAAACTTCAATGATTCTTTTTAGCAGCTCAATGCCTTAACCACTTTTAAAGTTTTATATTATAAAATTAATTTTAATATAAAATTATTTTATGTTTAATAACTTAAAAAAACATATTAATTCTTAGATATATTTAAAATTGTTTTAAATTTTTTTTGCATATTTAGGACGTTTGAATTGGTGGGCTGAAAAAGGAACTTGTCAAAGATTATGGCCCTTAGCTACTACTGGAGATGGAAATTGTTTATTACATGCTGCATCACTAGGTAATGTAATATTTTTACACAATTGATGTATGTGTATATATATGCGAGCAAATAGTATTTCTAAAAGTAAGAAAAATCAAAATAAGAATCAATCGATTATTAAAGTCGTGCAAGTAAACTTAACTCAAATTTAAGAAAAATGAATTCAACTAATCCATAGAAAATAAATTAATTAGAACTTGTTTCTTAAAGTTAAGGTAATTGTAATTGAGTTGAAATTAATATTATGCTGGAAAATATTTTCTTTCAACATTTTAGCTAAATTGTTTTACTGTTGTTTGAAGTGGATAAAGGTCCTAATAAACATTATTTCTTTTTATAAGCTTCCCATTGTCAAAATCTGTAAATCACTGATGGTTATTTAAATTGAATCTGAGATTATTTGGTTACTTGTTGACCCCTTCCACCTCTTCATTCCAAAAACACCCAAGATTACCACTTAGTACCTTTGTGCACTGAGTTATGGAAAATTCAAGTACTTCCCAAAATAAATGAATGTTGTTTTGTTAAAGACAACTGAAGTTTTCCATAGAAATCTAAATTTTTACGTACAAATGTCACTTGGAACATTCAACCTCTATGCTCTTCAATTATAAACATTTTGCATGTTTTTTTTTTAATTTTAGTGTTTTTGAAACAAGTCATCTAGTTAAGACTGTAATAGATTGGTTAAATTTTAGAGATAAATGTCTTTAAAATATCATTAATAATTTGTTTAATTAAGCATTAATTTTTACTTACTGATTAATCTTTTGAATAAATGTATTTAAAGCTCTAACAATTTTTTTATTACTTTAAATTTTTATTTTACATTACGTTACATTTGATTCTTTAATATGTTATCCTACTATTGAATAAGTTAACTAGGCAATTTATACATAAATAGCACACGTGTAATATGTACAAGCTATATATATGTAATATGCATGCTCATAAAATTAGTGAAATTGTAATCGCTGAGAAGCACCATGGATACAGTGATCTGGTGGAAATTTCCTACCCCTTCAGATTTATGCCTAAATTGAGGAAGTGGCCTCACGAATGGGTGGTGTGGTGCTGCCATCTATTTGTGGGGCTCCGAGCTGAGACATATTTTCACCCTTGCAGGGCTCTCTTGGAGAACAAAAGGCACACCTTTCTGACTTTTTCCCTAATTGCATGACTGGTGAACTTATCTTGTCCAAGCATCATTCGGAATAACACATTTAAATAGCAGGCACTATTATCCATAATTTCTATGGATCTTTTAATAACAGTAGACAGTCTGATTTCTATATATTTTTTTAAATAGCTTTTTTCCTTCTATAAACCACCCTTTATTTGCAAATGCTGATAAAGCCATTTTTTTTTTTCTTTTATGAACACAATTTTTTTTCTCCATTTAATTGTTAGGAAGTAAAATACAAAGAAAACTTTCTGACTCTTTTACTGCAAAGAAATAGTTCCATGATGACTAGAAAAACATTACTATTGCAGGTTAGGAACCCTGTATTATCCCAGTAGTATCCCCCTTTATTGCAAATTTATAAAACTTTCTATTTATGTTCGTTAAAATGATAGATATATGAAAATAACTTCATCAAATTGTAAAAATAGTTGTTTTACTTTTAAAGACATTTTTACTCAAATGTTTGTTTTTAAATTTTTTTCCGTTAGGTATGTGGGGATTTCATGATCGATTACTAACATTAAGAAAAGCATTACATAGCCTCCTGTCAAATAGCACATTCACTGAGGCTTTCTACAGGCGATGGAGATGGCAGGTTTCATTGCAAAATAAAGAAGTAAATATTAATAATTATTCTTTTTAATTTTTGTATGTTAGAAGCAGAAGAATAATTGTTGTGTGATCTATTTTCAAATTCTCTTTGGTGTCTCTTTATTTCTATGAGTTCATCCTATCTATGTGTATGTTTAAACTAGTTTTATGTTATATTCTCGTTTGATGCCCAGCTGTTGGTGCGTGGTCATGAAAGCATCTGAACACAACGAAAAAAATCGAAAGTTGTGAATTGCACATTAGCGTCATCACTTTTTGATGTACTCAATTTGTGTTGATTCCATTGTAGGTTCATTGATTCTATGATTTTTCAATCGCTTTTTCGGGTTACTATAATGGTTTTGTTTTAATTCCATTTTAAACCATATAAATTTTCTTGAATTAAAATTTTTTATTTGAATTTAGATTACTCAATAAATTATTGAACTTTTTTATGAGCGTTGGTAATTTTTTATGATTAGAATTTAGTTTAAAATTTTTTTATTTTGTCATGTAGCATCCTCCCATTTTTTATATTGATAAAAAGGGAATATATTTTTTTAAAAAGTATCAGTTAGTTTGAGTTCTAATTTTAAAAATTATTTAATTTTCTGCAACTATGTTTTACTAAGTTGACTGATAAAAAGGATTTAATGCCTAGAGCACTAATGTTTAGATAAAAATCACTATAGATGTTGTCATGTCTGTATAAGTATGCTTTGCAATTGTCCCTTCACTTAAAATGGGTGTGCACCTCTCCTATAAATTATCTTAAAGTAATAACCTACACTTATTTTATGTTTAATGTACTAATTGTTGAATTTAATTATGCTATTAGTAGCTTTGTTTCAAGATATTGTTTTAAATTTTACACTTATATGCCCCTTCCCTTCATTAAGATAATAGTCTTTTTTTTTCCTCCAAATTTTAATGAAGTATAGTGTCTGTGAGTAAATTGCTCTCATGAACTAATGTATTACTACAAATGCATATAATTTTACTTCTGTTTATTAATGTTTTGTGTCAACCATTCTTCGTGGAACGGTTTTATTTGCGATTCGTCTTTTGAAACACTCAGAAAGATGATGAGGACTTATATCATTGTATATTTATTTTAGATTCTGGATTGTTATGCTAAATAATATTAAAAATATGTAGTTTGTCTACGGTAAGAACTCCCCCCACCACAAAGTCTGAGGCTGAGGCTCTTCACTCTAGGGTTAACACAATAGACTGAAGGTAAAGATGATGCTTTGTTACCATAGTCATCCACTGGTCCAGATGAATGGCTAGGGGAGTTCTACTTTAGACAAACTATGCATTTGTTAAATCGATCCAGCTTTTATTTCTGGGACCCCATTGTTCCATTCTCCTTCATCCTCGCTTTATCAGCATCATGTCCATAATGAATCTCCTTTCACAGGATAAAGTTCTTCTCTTTTAACTCTTTCCTCCCCCACTATAGGGGAAGGATACTTCCTGTGTCCCTCACCCTATGGCCCTCAGGTCAGGGGTCATTCAGATGCATGGGAGTGGAATCAAAGTCCTGACATGTTTATTACAAAAATGTTAGTACTAGCAAATTGGGCCTCTTTACAAAAATTATTTTCTTTATAAAAAAATTTCTCTATCACAAAAATTCAATTTTTAAAAAAAAATCAAAAATGCTCATAAAGTTGTGCTTTTAAAAGCACAACTTTATGAACAACTATATTCACACATATAATAAATTAATAAAAAATTGTCATTGTATTAATTAATTATTTCTGTAATATTACATATTTTCATTATGAAGTTGTTTGTATTTTATCAATTTTTTAACATCTTCAAATTTTGCACAACTTAAAAATTATTATGAAATACTATTATTATGAAATAAACCCTTAAAATTATTATGTATTTGGTCTTTTTTTAAACTTAAAATCAACTTTTTTTTTAATGTTTTAATTTATTTCCAAATTATATTTTTAACAAAATTTGTACTTTTTCCATAAAACTTAGATTTTGCTAAAAGTTTTTACAGATCTAAGCATTAAAATTAGTATCCTAGATTAGTCCATGGCATCAAATAATCATAACTGAATTATCTGTTTAGGGCCTATCGTGCCACTGAGTTTAATTGGAATTATCTGTTTAGTCAATTGCACCTCTGATGGAATTTATTATTTCATCAAAGATGTATCACAAATTATCCTTTTTTTGCATAAGTCTAAATAAATTTTAAATTTTTTAAACAAATTATGTAATTTTTTCTTCTCAAAAATTAGGCTGGATTAGTTTATTGTGAAGAAGAGTGGAATAAGGAGTGGCTGACTTTACTGAAAATGGCTTCCACTGAACCCCGCCTTCATCCATGCCAAAAAAGAAGCTTTTCTGACAGTTCTAATAAAGGGTAAATGAACAAAAATATTTTACTTTTGTTATGTTGCAAAATTATTGTGAAAAAAAAGTGAAGATAAATTTTTACCATAATCTTCATGAAGATGATTGCCATTATCTTCATTAATCATGAATAGGAAATGTTAGTTAAAATGTTGAAAATAATTTTAAGAATAAGTTATAGTTAGATTATTATGTCTTGCTTTACCTTTTGCCAAACTAAAATTTTTTGCCATATCCTGTTAAAAAAATTACATGCACTAAGCATGTAATAATGTGCTTTATGTTTTAGTAGTTTTTTTTTGTGTAACTATTTTTTTATATTTATAATTAAAATTTTTTGATTGAATTATGTAATCAAAATATGAATTTGCACCTGCTAAATATTGTTGGTCTTCACACCTGTTGTTAATTAGATCTCTATCCTCCGTATTATTTCAATTTCAGATAAATAAAGAAAATTTTTGTAAACTATCATCTAAGTAAATTCCTTACAGTTAGAAACAATAAAGAGAGGAAATAATTTATATTTTTTCAGGTATTTAGCCCTTTTCAGAAAGTTTTTTTTTCTTCTTCTCACGAGTGAAATGTAGAGAATTATTGTGACTGTGGAATTTAATTTTGTCCCCATCGAAAAATGGGCTCCTGCACTGCCCATAGTCTACATAATTGTGTTTCAAGTTCTGTGAGGGTGTTTTTCCTCCCTAAAATGTTCTAACCAATCATAAATATATATTCTGATAATAAAATCTGTGTCCTGCACCTGTGCATTTCTGAAACCACTAAACCCAATTTTAAACAAGCCACCAATGTTGAAGCATCCCTGCATTTCAATTTGATATGAGTTTTTGCTCATATATCAATCTACTGCTTATAGAAGATTAATCTGCATTGGTTTCTAGCATACTACATTGTTTCTACATTGCTTCTGAATCACCAATTCCCAAATAGATGCTGGTCTGCAAACGCTTTTATCTTAAATTCATTATGTATTCAACATAGAATACTATATAAACCTTTTTTCTCTTCTTATTTGCAAAAAGATTTCCTTTTTTATTTATTTCAGTTTTAGTTGTATATTGTTTCCTTACCTACACATGGTTACATAACCTGGTTTAGCTATTTTGTTTTTTGTATTGCAAAATCAATATTTGTATTGGAATTAGTACAAATTTTATTTATAATTTAAATAAGTTTGGGCTCAAATATTTTTCATTATAAACAGTATGAGAATGTTCAGAAACAAATTGGTCTAAAAATTGTTTTAGTGCCACAGTTTTTGATTTGTAAAAATTATGATTAGGGTAGTACTAAACTTATTATCCATACTATCCATTATAGTAAACTTAATATACTGAAATATTTTACTGGTCTTTCAAGTAAATCTGGTAAAAAAAAAAACTGCTTTACTACATGCCCTCTTCCCCAGTACATGCATGTTGCTGCATTTTTTAAGTACCCATCTGTTTGCTAAACCTTGCCGTTTTTTTTAAAAAGGTGCTTTTTTCATTGGTTTTTTTTTCTCCAAAAAGTGCTTAATTTTTTTATTTCCAAAATGAGATTTTTTTCTTTAGCATGTTGATATTCGCCACGTGTTATGCAAAAGCGTGCTTTTCACATTGTTTTATTCAATGTTTTCACAATTCTTTCAACCACCATCCATTTCGGAATACCGTCTATCCGTAGCATATGAAAGCACCAATCATTTTACGTGTTTGATGAATTACTTGCCAGTCCGCATGTGCGCCTGACTTCATTTTCCACCCTCTGATATCGAACTGAAAAATCTCTTGATCTTTTTATAATTGCTAATATAATCAAGAAAAGAATTCTTTGTCAAAAACTAGTTATTTTATCATGATCATGTAAAGTCTTTGAAAATTTTTCTGCCTTTTGTTAATGTATATAGTGCTTAAAAATATTTTTTAATGCTTAAAAAGTACTTAAAAGGTGCTTTTTTTTTGTTGAAAGATTTGGCTACGCACCTTGTAAACTTTTTAAGCACACCTTTTACGACATGCATGTAAATAAAATATTTTATTCTAGATTTAGCATTGTTGTAACTATCCTGATATAGATATATCTAATATAATTGAACTTTTTTAATAGGCCACTGTTAGCTGTACCAGAAGATGACATTCAACCTGATGTTTATGAAAGCTTAGAAGAATTCCATGTCCTAGCCCTATCTCATGTGCTGCGCCGGCCAATAATAGTTATCGCAGACACAGTACTAAAAGATGTGACTGGTGAACCATTTGCTCCCATTCCATTTGGTGGTATTTATTTGCCTTTAGAATGCCCTCCAGCTGATTGCCTTCGCTCTCCATTATGTTTAACTTACGATGCTGCTCATTTTTCTGCTCTTGTTGCTATGGAGAAAGAAGCATATGCTGATAAAACTCCACATCCTCCTGGTAAAATACAAATTTTCTAATTTTAAAATATTGATTTGTAACTTATCAGATTTTATTTTATAATCAAGAACTATTACAAATTTAATTTTTTTTTTATGTAAAGTGATATGCATCTATAAAATTACAAGCTTAATTCTTAATTGAATTTCATTAAAAACGTTTTGAAAACACAAATTATAAAAATTTATTAAATACTTATACACGTTTCAATGTTACACTTTCATCAGTAATATAAAAACCTACAGATCATGCCAATACTCTTATACTAATGAAGGTATACCTTTGTGACTAAACACACATTGGATTTTCAAACACAGTTTTTATTTAAATTTTGTACACATCTAGTTTTAAAAAAATTTATGTTAGTACTAGGGTCGACAAATCCTAAAAACCTGTGGCTTGTTATCAATATTTGATTGAAATCTACCTTTTTTTTTAAAAAAAAAATACTTTTGAGGAAAATCTGTATAATAGCAATATATATATATATATATATATATCTGAATAATACACCAAAGCATAATATTGTTAACCCTTAATTGTTCGAAAGAATAAGTCTTATGCCATCCATTATTCCATTCAATTCCATCCAGATATATTTTTAATAATTAAATATAATATTTGTAATTGTACATTTAATTATAATTAAATAAATTACAAATATAAGGGCAATGAGAGAGAAAAAACAATAAAATAATTATGACGGATTTGGTTCATTAAGGAAAAAAAAGTGGTTAAAGAGGCTCAAACACAGTGAACCTAGTTAAATACAAGTTGCATGCCAGTATTCTCAGGAAGAATTTGTGTGATCAGATGTTGATCATAATCTTGAAATGTACCTTCCGTTAAAGATTTTGAGCCCTGAAAACATGTTCAGTTTTGATATTTATTTTTAAAATCTAAAAGGCCTAATATTTTAATTAATATCATGTTGGATGATTTTAGCTTTTATAATTGTGTTTGCATTAAAATTGTATATCATACTTCTAACCACTTTATTTATTTTTAGATGATATTAAACAAAAAATTATAATTGTCTTTCAGTAATTATTAAATTTAGTAATTAAATTAAATTTAGTGATTAAATTAAATTTAAATAATTTCATTAATGCAAAACATTTCACTACCTTTCATTCCATTACATCCAAAAATTGATCCTCACTCCTAGAAAATTTGAACTCTTGTAGACCTCTGTGTTAGTTTATTATTCTATTTTAGTTCCATGATCTCTTTGTTTTGTAGTTAAAATGGAACTATGACATGGAGTTTAATTTTTATTTACGGTTGTATAAGGTAAGGTTGAAAGACAAGGAATTTAGTTTAAATGAAATATAATAAAGAAACAAAAAGATATTTTAAGAAAGTATTTTAATAAAAAATAATAAACAGTGACAAATAATTTAAAGCAAAGCGTTCTATTTATGTATCAAATCTGTTGCCACCTTTTTTTATATAAAAGTTAAACTTTTCCCCTCTGTGATAAAATTAAAATTATGCCAACCTTACAGTAGTCAATTTTTTTAAAATTATTTTCTTAATCAAACTATTAAAATATTATGACTATTTTTTTAATTGGCACTAGACTTTAATTAAAATTAATTACTGTCTTTTATTTTTCAGCTGCTATTCCTTTGATAGACCCAGAGCATAAACTTTTGCCAATTCAATTTGCTGTTGATCCAGGAGTAGAGGTCAGATGGGGTCAAGATGAAAATGACCCCATCATAATCTCTAAATTGACTCTTACTGATAAAGACAAACTTGGTCTGCTTCACGAATACCTGGACATAATCGAATTGCCAGTGTTTGGAGTTTCTAAACAAGACTCTGTAGATTTTCAAGAAGAAGATTCTATGTCCAACAGTACTGATATTGATAGAAGTTCCGCAGCGGGAAGTTTTGATTCTGACGATAGCAATATGGATAGAGGGTCAGGTAGCTCTAGCCCTGGGGGCTTACTATCTCTCCAAAGAAGTAAAGCCACTAGGCAACTTCAAAGTGTTGCCAAACAATTTGGCAGCATTGGAAGGACAATGAGCAAAAAAATAAAGAAAAATTTTGGTAGTTTTACACGAAGAGCTTCTTTTAGAGGTACTCCAGAGAGTAAATCTGTTGACTCGCTAAAAAACAGCAAAGTCAAAGACCCCACTTTACTCTCTATTCGCCTGTCTGCCAGCGGCATCGTCGGAACTCCGGATAACATCATTGCAGCAGTTATTCACACCGACAACAGGCACGAGTACCAAGAAGAAATGATAAGAAACTACCTAAATTCTGCCAGATGTCGATTCCTAAAAGAAAAAAGCAAAAAGAAGCAAGATGGAGTAACAGAAACAACTCGGAGTGATCAGCGAGATTGTTCTTCACCTTGCATCAAACCTGGCTGCAAACTTAATGGATCTGTGGACACTCATTATATGTGTTCAAGTTGCTATAGTCAGCAAAAATCTCATACAGTGGAAGAGAGTAGGTGCAAAAACTCTCCTCCAAGACATTTGAAAAGCAATAAAACATCTGCCAGTGAGGGAGGTAGTGATTCTGAACGTCGCACTGCACCTGACAAAGTGACCTTAGTACCAAAATCATCCAGTTCATCTGGAAAATCGTCTAGGTGTAAAGATTCAAATAGTTCATCACCAAGTTCAATCTCATCTGGGAGTGGTGTTAAATCAGTGACTAAAACTAAAGTGCATCTTGATACAATCTAGGTGCAGGAAAAAAAAGCCTTATATATGCTTGTCAATTAGTTTTGGTCATATTTCCTTGGAAAATATTTGTTGATGTAAAAAAGTAGGCATCTAGCGCTGTTTTCTTTCTTGTTTAATCAAATCTGTTTGATCCTGAAAAAAGTACTGAAAAATTTTACTTGCATATTTCATAAAAGGAAAGTAAAGAATTTATTTTCCAACTTTTAAGTTACTTATGAACCATTATTGAAAAATAGTTTTTGAGCAGCTACTTTTTAAAATTAATTTTCCTGAGCATTTATTCTAAAAATAAGACTAGAATTATTTATTGTTTAAATATTTGTTTTTTAATAAAATGAGACACGTTAAATTACTTCAGTAATAAATTATTTAACAGATATAGATAAGACTATTGCTATCATGCCAAATTGTAATAAAATATTTCATTTGGCAACAAAATTAGCAATCATATTCATCTAATTGCAGGGGCTAAAAGAAAAATTTTAAAGTTTAGTGGGATAATAGTAGATGTTAATAGTTTCAAAACTGCATTTGAAATATAGACTTCAAATAAAAACTAAAAAATGCTGGAAAAGTGAAATATTTTGTATTATCTCAAAATACCTAAAATAAATTTTCCTGAAATTTCTAGGCAATTTCTATAACCAATAGTTCAGTAACTGAGAAATGGAGATAGCTTTTTTATTTTTTGCTTATTACCCAAATTACTAAGATAAACCAAAAGCTTGTTGATTGTGCGAAATTTAAAAGGTTGCTTATTTAAAATATAAATGTAACGTCCACCAGGATTTATTGTTATGGAACAAAAGTCTTAATGAAAAGTAGTTTGTTTCATAAAGACCTAGTTTTACTTATTATTTTTTTTACTCGACAATCACAAGAAAAATCACCTAATGCTAGTTAGTCAATAGATCTTTGAACATTAACAAAAAGTTGCCAAGAATGTATGACTGAAAATCAGTGATAAGTATCTGTATTATATTGGTGTATAAAAACTGAAAGAAATTATTATATCTATTCCAAAGATTAGACTTATCAATCACTCATTTGAGCTGCACTTGATATATTTTTTTTTTATATGTACGTATTCCATTTGCATGTTTGTTAATGGGTGTCTTTGTGATTTGTAAACAAGGAAACACCTCCAAATATTTAAATTTTGAGTTCATTCATTTATTTATAATTGGTAGACTTTATGAAGATGCAAGTGAGGATGGGATTTAAATTATTGGAGGTGGTCTTTAACAGATCCATGTTTCCTAAGACACCCATTATTTCACTTCAAGTTTGTTAACATTTTTCTGGTGATTATGCAATATTTGTGATGTCCCGTGTCACCTTATCAGTATTAAATAATCACTCAGAAATTGTTATTATAAAAGATTTGTTGAGTTTTTAAATGTTTATATTGATTTTCATTTGTTGAATGATTATTACACAATTTATGAATACCGGTTTATTTTGGCAACTCTAAGAAGTACTGATTGTTGGTTGTTTCACTATTTTTTTTTTTTACTTTTGAAATTATAATTTTTATTACTTTTAATGAAAAATATTTGAAACTTTTTATTTCAATTAAAGGAAAATTTTACTTTTCACTTTTTCTAATTGTTAAATGCACCTATATTGAAATTTATGTTTGTTATTGATTATGCTTTAGTTTTGTGTTGAGATTAAATTTCTAAGAAAATAATGATTTATTTATTTTTGTATTATGTGTCTAATGATTATCATTTTTATTATGTGTCTAATTTATTTATATTTAAATGTACAGTGAAACTCTCTTTTTCTTCCTTTTTTTTTTTTTNGACTTTATTTATAGCTTTTTTTTTTTTTTTTTTTTTAAGAAAAAAAAGTCTTAAAAAGTAAAAGGTTTTAAACTGCCAGGCTTAATCGAGTTTTTAAAATATCATTTAGTATATATTATTGCAATGATCTGCATGAGTTCTTGTTTATGTCATAGTATCATAATATGATGAGAGTTATACTTACTAAAATTATTTTCGACAGTAACAGACATAAATGTTAAAACACAGATGTAAGTTATACTTACTAAAAATTATTTTCGACAGTAACAGACATAAAAATTAAAACATAGATATGGGTTATACTTACTAAAATTATTTTTGACAGTAACAGACATATAAAAATTAAAACATCTGGCACATTTTCTACTTTCAATTAAATTTTAAAAAATTTCCTTATATTGTTCTAATGATTCATTTTCTCTACTTTTTCCTTAACACTTGTTTATAAGTGAATGTTGAAGGGGGAAAGTGACCACTTAATCAAGGCCATCTAGAGCAGAGAGTGTGAAGCTTTTTGGATTAGTGTGCCAGTTAAACTTTGGTCTTATTTTCAGGTCTTCTTCTGAGTGCCATTTGTTATATTACTTTTTAAAAAAAGTAATCTATAAGCCACTTCTTTTCTTTTAAACAATCAAATTACATTGTGTAACTATGTTTACTGTTTAGTTATAAACTTTCTTTAAACTTGAAACAAGGCTATTTCTTGCAATTAATAATGTATTATGGAATTCATTGAGGAAAACATCTATTCACAACATTGGGCAAATTTACCATAATGTAATTTTTTTTAAATTAAGATTCTCTCTTTACAAAAACTTCCCATGAAAGATCTAGTTTCCCCTTCAAATAGTTCAATAGAGGATAATGTAATAGTTACTCTTGTATCCAGGAAAAATGACGCCTTTTGTCATATTTGTTTTTGATTCTGCCCTTGATAGTTGCTAGTATCGGGGTTCTTTTTTGCCTAATATACTGTCTTCAGTGAATTTAATTTAATATGAATTTCTTTCATGCCACTGAAATTCACGTCATGTGACACAGGTTCACAATCTCTGAACTAGAGCCTTTTTCAAAAATTCTGAGGCTTTTGCCACAATGAGCTTTATTTCCAAACATTTATGTATACTTTTTCTGGTGATGTTCCAAGCTTTGAAAGGAAAACTAGTAGCCGGAGAATTTTTTTTTTTTTNTTTTTTTTTTTTTTTTTTTTTTTTTTTTTTTTTTGACTGGAAAAGAAAATTCAGAGCAGAACTTCTTAAAAGATTTAAGTAAGTATCATTGGAGTGAGGGACTGTGTATATTTATCCCCCCCCCCCCAATAAGTAGAAACCTCTGAAATTCCCCTTCAATATTTCAGACAAATAAATAAATTTTTATGAATCATCATCATTTAAATTTATTAAAGTTAAAAGCGAGAATGAGAAATGGAAAATAATAATTTTTTTTTTGCAAACATTTATCAGACATAAGAATTTTTTTCCTTAGGTTTGAAATTTTGAGACCTATTATGACTGTGTATTTTATTTTCACCCCCCTCCCCCTCTCAAAAATTGAACCCTTGCTACGTTCATTTTAAGTATTGTAGAAATGAAACAAGAATAAAATTGAAATAAGAATCACTTAAATGGGAAAACTTTTTTAGCAGAAACTTCTTAAATGGGAGAACTTTTTTAGCAGAAACTTCTTAAATGGGAGAACTTTTTTAACAGAAACTTCTTAAATGGGTTTCACTGTACATATGATTTTTCTGACTCTAATGATTTATATTAAAAATTAAATAAAGTTGTGCTCTTATATGTAACAAAAAATTTTCTATAGCACTAAAAAAATTTTAATGCAAATAAAAGCAACAAAATTTTTTATTTTATTTATTTTTTTAAATTCTGTCACTTTAAAGCAAATGGTATAGTCAAATGAGCCATATCCTTTTCTTAAATATTTTTTTTAAATGTGAATTAAATAATGTAAATGATTTTGAAAAGTGAAAGAAGTTCTTTGAATATGTAAAGAAGTACAAAATGCTATTATTGTAAATAATTGTGAAAAATGGTATGGAAATTTTGAATATTATACTTGTTTCCAAAGATATATATGATGTTCTATTTGATGAAAGCATATACTTTTGAAAATATTATATTGTTGCTGTTTATATAATGCCATATGATTCTCTACAGTATGCATTTATAAATTATAAGAATTAATTGAAATATATAATCTCAAATTTAACTTTTAAAATGAGTGCCTGTTTACATTATTTTTAAACGGATTTATTTTTATATTCTCAACTGGGAATTAATATTTAAGTATTGTAATTAAAAAACTTCCATATTTTTGTTAATTTTATTTATTTTTTGAATTTTTTTTATATCTTTCCCAAAATGTGGGCAATAAATATGTATTCTTTATTTGAGAGTTAGAAGAAGTTTGAAAAAAAGGAAGGGATTGTTATTAAATATTAATTGAATTTGATAATAAAATATAATTTGAAGTTCATAAATCCAGTTATTAACTTTAAATAATTTCATTTCAATCTCTCAAATTTATGTTGAATAATAAAGTACGTTTTATTCCTTCGAAATAATCACTTTAGAATATTGGTCTTTGGTATTATTTTATTTTGTAGAAATAAAAAATTGATATCTCTACCTGTGCCCAGTAATTGACCCTAAATGCAGACAATACAATCAAAAGACAATTGAGCTAAAAATCTTATTTCATTGTAGAATAAATTTTATTTATTTATAAGCAGACTCCTAAAAGTTAACCCATTTGAGCCTTGTGTCCTTTTAAAATTATGGTTCCTTTTTCTAAAATAGAAAGTGGTAGCACAAGTGTTGTTTTTAGAATTTTACAGAAACAGGATTGTTCAGTCTACCATAATATATTGCAGAGCCCATGCTAAGCATTTGCAACCTTGCCAAATGCGATAAAATCGTAAATTTGGCGAATAAAATTGTGTTTTGGTAATTAATTTTTTCCTCTGAAAAGAAAAAAAATATATTTAACTCGATCCTCAAAATTACGTCAAAATGAATTTTTCTAATTAAAGCAGTATTTTTCATTTGATTACAGTAATTTTTGGCATAATACATAACCAATTAGAATTTGGTCCAAATAATATGCAAGCCTAAGACAAACTACTGTAAAAATTAGTTATAAAAAAACTGTTAACATTTGTATTTGGCGAAGACTTTCGAAAATTGGCAAATACTTTTGATATTTGGCTAATTTGCTAGCTAATAATTTGAAATCCTTAGTGTGGGACCTGTATTGATAATATAAATATTTTTATTTTAATGCTTAAATGGTAGGTAATAGAAAGTAATATCCCCGTGGTATAAACTAATAAGTATGTACTACCACTTTTTTCATATGTAGACCACTTTTTGTGGCTGGGTGTTAAAGGGTTAACTTTTTAAAATCTAATTATACGATCGAAAGAAAATAAAGCTATTTCTTTGTAGAATACTTTTTTATTTATTTACAAGCAAAACTATTATTAAATTGTTATTTTAAAGTATATATTTATTTATCTAAATTATGTATTTATTAAAGAAATTATTCCTGAAAGAATGTACAATCGCTTTATATTTTCTACATTTACTTACTTATGTCTGTACTTCGGTTTAAAAAAAAAATCAAACATTTGCTTTATTAAAATCATTACTAATTATAAATGTAGCTTAAAGATAAATCTGTCTATTTTTCATTTTAACTATTATTTTTAAATTAGATTGTTTAAAAACATTGCAATCTTTTAGAGGGTAATGTTTAAAACCCTTTTAGTAAATCAATCCTAGTTTTTTAAGTTTAAAAATAAAGTGTTATTTTATGTCTGTATTTGAGCACATATATTTGTTTTAATTTAAAGTTGTTTTGGAGGAAAGTAATATTTAATATAGATAGTTTTTTTTAAATTAAAATGTAAATTTTCTAAAATGCTGTTATAATTTGAATAAAATATTTACTGCATATACTTTTTATTAAAAATGTATAATTTTTTACTGCACAATTGTTAAGTTATTCTTAAATTTTAAAATAAAAGAATCTCTATATTTTTATTATTTGTAATGTAAATTTGTTTTTAGAAACTGAAAGATTATGATAATTTTAACATTACGTTAACTCGTGTTTTGACTTATTCCTTTAAAGAAATGTAAATTTTTTTCTACTTGTAAATAAAAATATATATATATATTTATTAACATCACTACTATTTTTTAACATTTTTACAGATTTATAATTTAAATATTGAATTATCACAAAATGTGAAGAAAAAAATCTCTTTTCTTTATTAAATTTTATGTATAAGATTTATTTATTTTTTTAAGCTTTCTTATTCAGTTACTATTTCACATTTATAGTTATGTGCTTATCCCAAAATTTAAAAACTTTTACATTATAATAAAAGTTTCTTTGCATTGTCATCTATTAAAGAAATATCATTAATTTTGTTTTCTTAGCATTCATCTAGCTTACAAGTGTGTCATATTGATAATCCTGTAGTTATTCTGATCTTAAAAGTTTGTATGAATAATATGCAAAATCTTATAATTTTTGTAAATATTTCCTACTATTAAGAACATGTTTGTTTCAGTGTTAAGTTTTAACACGGAAATGACAAAAATATAATCCTGTTTAGAATGATAAATATGTACCATTGATAAGTTTTTCTAAAATACTGATACACATTTTTAAAAATTTCTTCTAATTTGAGAATGATTATTAACCCAACCCTTGAAAGGGTGAGATAAGCAGAGCATCTGCCCACGATTTAATAATTCTAATTGATAGTTTTTTTTAAATTTCCTTTATTCTTGAAACTTAAAACCTTTTCTATTTTATCATGTAGAAAGAGAAAAGGCAGTAATCTTTATAGTTCTAAGGAACCCATATAAAAAATTTAAAAAAAACTTCTTATAAATAAAGATTGTTAAATTAGGAAATTAAACTTATTTAAACAATTTGAGGAACTACGCTTAGTGGTTAAAGGCATTGAGCTGTCATTGTAAAGACCGGGGTTCGATCCTCAGTGTTGGCTTGAAGCTCGCCCAGTTTTCGGATTGATGGTTACCAGTTTGCCTGAACAGTAAAGGCGGTTTGTGTGCAGTGTTGACCGCGTCGCCTCAATCATGTCGTTGATCACAAAATCACTCGCAGCCTTAATCTCCATGATTCTCCTGGCACTGGCACACAACGGGCTGTGGTGAAAATACTTCACTTTTTTAATAACTAAAGATTATTATGAAGCGCCCTTTAATGCCAAACTTCGGTCACAGATATGTAGATAAAATCTAAAAATGAAACGATAGCATAGAATTTGATTAAAATTTTTTTGATGTAGGCCTGAAGTTTTAAAAAGAAAATCGCAGTTTTAGTATTATAAGCAAAAATGTGAGGTCTGTGCTTTAATTTCCTAGAGGATTGTTTTTCCCAGGAACCCGAGAAATCGAGCGATGGTTCTGAATATTAAAATTAAGAAACATAATGCATAACTTTTTTTTTTAATGCAACATTTTTATTGCAAATAAAGTATTATTAAAAACTGAAACTGAAAGAAAAAGTACGCAATTCACTGCATATATTGACTGGAATTGTAAGAATGTAATATTAATATAAGCTTCATTCCTTAAACAAAATATTAAATGTAAAATAACTCGATATTAGCATTATTTTGTATTAACTTATTACACTACATTAATTATTATTGTGATCGGCATGTTTGGAAATAAAATTTTAGGCAGAAAAACGTGTCTTAGCAGACCCTAAAGAAAAAGTTAATAACGCCTAGAAATAATTGATAGTCGTAAAGTTTTACGAGATACACCTGAAAACTGTAGACGTTATCAGTGACGAAATCCTGAAACGGTACAAAATTTTACCAATTGTCATTTCCGTGTTGAACTTTTATTTTATTTTTAATACTAGGCTTTTACGTTCTCAAGGTGATGTTGTATAAAACTGCCACGTATTTTATACTGCCTCAGAACAAAGAATATATAAAAAAAACATATTTATAAATACAACTGTGTGATCAACTACATAAAATATAAATTCATTTGCTTTTTTTAATAGCATTGAATTTTAAGATGTGTTCGAATTCTAAGTCACTTCATACATACCTAAAGTAATTAATACTACTAAAATTTATTTACTGTTTCACCATTTTTAAGGTGTTATTTGAGATATGCTTTGTTGAAATGAACTTTCATTGTTTTCAATAATAAATAAATAACTTTTATGTTTCAAAGTAATTTATTTCGTTTTAATTTTTTTTTTTAATCATAGATGAATCCAGTGTTGTAGAGAAATTTTATCAAATTGTTCTATATAAATACAGTACAGAACCCGTTATCCGGAAATCAAAANGCAGGACGACCCATAATGTTTAATTTAGTTTATGTTATATTGATGTTTGTGTTCATGAAATAAATATGCTTTAAGAGAAACCCGCATTTCGTACTCACTTCAACCTTACCATCATTTTTTAAAATAATCATTAGTGTATTACTTCATCGTTTTTTCTTCTTTTTAAGATTATTTCCAACTATTTTTGTTTTTTTAGTTGGGTTTAACAATAAAAAAACTGCTTTTTGTATCGATTCAGAAATCCGGAAAAATCAGTTATCCGGAATAACGATCGTTCCGGCCCTACTGTTTAGTTTTTTCCATATGGGGCGCAAAAAAACAATAAATAAATAAATAAAATAAACGAAACACCCAGAACCGCTTTCGATCTAATCAGAATTTCGCGTACTAAGACTCAAACTTAATTTCAGGGGGTGACCTCAAATATGCTAATTAGTTATTGCTGACGGTATTTTAGGTTATGAAATTAGACACAAACACGTACTTAATATACCTTTGTTTTAAAGAATTGGAATTTTTGACCGCTAAAATAATGAGAGAGGATCGAATCTAGGACATATGGTCCCAATAGTTTGATCAGGAGAGCGGTCCAAAAGTTAGACCTCTTTTTGTTAATTTTACTTTTTGCGTATTTCGCCATAGATCGAGAAATTTTTAAAAATTCCAATTTTGAGAATTTACGAAATACGCAAAAAGTTAAATTATCACTAACCCCTTAACTTGTGTGCTCGAGTTAATTCGAGCTCGCTAAACAGGCCAAATAACTGTGCACACTCGAGATAATTCGAGCGGCGTTGTATTTTATGCTGCTATAATTTTTCACACTCGAATAAATTGAAAATAACAGTGTGAAAACTAAGGAAAAAAATTGTTTTATGGATATTTATCATTTACATGGGATTGTAAGCTATAACACTTATTTATCCAAGAATAATATATAGCATTTTTTCATGGAACAAAAGCGCAGTATATCAAAATTGTCCACCAAAAGAAAAGTTGAACCAGGAGCGGAATAAATTTTTTTACATAAAAAAATTTTTATTTTTTGGCCGGTTTTTTTTCCAAAAAATCTATGTGTTAAGGAGTTCAAATTTTGGACAGCTCTTCTGATCAAACTATCGGAACCATACATTTTGAGGGTCAGAAATCCGACGGAAAAACTATTTATTCAGAGGAAGTATATATTTGTCTCTGATTTCGTAACCTATATCGTCTGCGCTTGTAAATTAACATACTTAAGGTCATCCCCTCAAACCATTAAGATTGAGTTTTATTACGTGTAAATCCGATCATTAGATCAAAAGTTTCATGAAAAAAGGGAAAGAAAGAACTAAAGGCATCCGAAATATTTTATTATCAGGAGTACTATTCGAAACAGAAAAATTTACTCTCTTTATGTCAATTTGCCTTCAAATGACATCAATTAAATTATTTTCAGTTACAGATGATGATTTTTTTTAAAACGGTATTGTTTTTCCAAATCTGTCAACAAAAGTTCCGTGATCCTTTTCAGTCACACTTTCAATTGTTTTGATCATGGCTGAAATGCTTTCTTCTGGCGTTAATTCTGCCATATCTCTGTTGCCCATGTCTGTCTTGACCCAGCCAGGACACATAATCACTATGAGAATACCTTTCTCCTTTAAGGGCAAAGAACTAACTCTCATCGCCATATTGAAAGCAGCCTGGAAAGAATATAAGAATGTGGGATTACTGCAAGCTCTTTTTTTTCCACCTTTTAAATTTTAATTCAACTATAATTAAGAATACATATTACTGATGCATAATTGGAAAATGTCAGATTTAAAGTCAATTTTCTGAACTACCATTCTCGATCATAACACTCGAATACGACGCCATCTGGGAGGAAGATCAGTTTCATGTCCCCCTTTTCCACTGCTCAGTTACATGGGAATGTATTACGATGTTTCCCCCTTCCATAATATTTTTCGCATTTAGATTGTCAAAAATTTATTTTAAAATTTTCACGATGCTTACCTTAAGCGTTACGTTTTAGGAAGTTTTCAATTCCAAATAGTTCCCAAGCTTAAAATTTTTTAATCGATTTGAAAATCAGGTCATAAACTAACGTACTTTCAACTCCTATGACTAACCAGATGATAATGTTGGAAGCATGCCTGATGTTGCCATAGGTAAAAAGTTCAGCTATACGCCACCTATAGCCGATTTTGATAGCTAATACAGTTTTTAAATGTGAGCCACCAACCAAATAACCAGCAACATAAAAAAGAAAAAAATCTCTCTTATATTTAATCTTACATTCACACAGTGTAGAAACTGAGCGTGGTACTATCTACCGAAAATGTCATTGCGAGCTACTAGTAGCTCTTTAGTTCGATCGATGGTTTAGCGATCTCTACAGCATACAGTTAGTTCATTCTAAATAAATATACTTCATCTCCATTTGTCCCAAGTGGGGGTTACAAAAGAATGGGACGTTTAGAAGAAGATATTTATACAATTCTAGTGATTTCCAATATTTTTTTTAAGTTAGAGTTCGTAGATTGAGTACACCGGCGTTGTAAACAGTCAAACTCTATGCATGTGCTAGCCACATTTGATGATCAACTTAGTCACCTTTTAAAGTTATCTTGTATCACTTATAAACTTTAATAGTGTCCAAACCGAATGCACAGCGAAACTATATTAAAACATTCTAATTCTTCAAACTCTCCTCCAATCCTAACACTTTAATCAGTTTCTAAATAATATATTAAACGAATTTTTAACTTATTTAGCATGAAGCCAAATGATTACATTTGCAAATAAATTACAAAGCTCGATTTTCGAATTTTTTTTTACTAGATATCTAATTATGAATTTTTTAGACGCGTTTTTTCTTTATATATGCATATGTATATATATATATTTCTGTACTTTGAAGCTTATTGCGTTAAAACAAAATGTGCTTCAATTTCAGTTTTTTTTCTTCCTTTTTTTTAAATTTCTGTTCTACCATTAAGTTCAGACTTTTTCTTTCAAAATAAACCATCTCCTTTTTTCTCAAGGAAATTTTTGTCATCTTTTTTATCGTCGACATTTTTAAATTGTGACATCCTTGAATGGCACATGGTTACTTATTTATTACAACTCAACTTCAGTATTTAAATAATGAATATTTTTCGAAATTTGAATTTCTTTACGTTTTCCTTTGAGTTAATTTAAAAAGCGCATGCTGTGTAGATAGTGAGAAGTGTGCCGTATGCATTCAATAAATAAATAAATTCTTCTAATATAAAAAATATAAAACAAATTTCTAAACTTTGCTTCGAAAACTATTTTTAGACAGTGAACACTGCGACATATGCTTTCAATAAATAATTAAATTTTTCTAATATAAAAAAGATAAATAAATTTTCAAACTTTGCTTCGAAAACTATTTTTAAATAGTTTTCGATTTTAGTGAGCACTGCGACGTATGCTTTCAATAAATAAATAAATTCTTCTAATATAAAGAAATATAAATAAATTTCCAAACTTTGCTTGGAAAACTATTTTTAGATAGTGAGCACTGCGACGTATGCATTCAATAAATAAATAAGTTCTTCTAATGTAAAAAATATAAGTAAATTTCCAAACTTTGCTTGGAAAACTATTTTTAGATAGTGAGCACTGCGGCGTATGCATTCAATAAATAAATTCTTCTACTATAAAAAACATAAATAAATTTCCAAACTTTGCTTCGAAAACTATTTTTAGATAGTGAGCACTGCGACGTACGCTTTCAATAAATAAATAAGTTCTTCTAATGTAAAAAATATAAATAAATTTCCAAACTTTGCCTCGAAAACTATTTTTAGATAGCAAGCACTGCGACGTAAGTTTTCAATGAATAAATAAATTCTTCTACTATAAAAAATATTATGAA
The DNA here is from genome assembly GCF_043381705.1 of Parasteatoda tepidariorum. Lineage (NCBI taxonomy): Eukaryota > Metazoa > Arthropoda > Arachnida > Araneae > Theridiidae > Parasteatoda > Parasteatoda tepidariorum. The sequence continues at coordinate 50,193,155 of NC_092213.1, read as the reverse complement.
TGAATTTCTGAACCTTGCTTATCTTGTAGGTAGAGACATTGACTTCAAAGGGAATAGTTCCCGTCAATCCCATGCTTCCAAGAGCTGCAGAAATATTGAGAACTGCCGCTTTATAACCATTTTGTTGAACAGCTGCTTTTTCCAGTAGCGGAGTCAATGCCTAAAAATCAATTATAAAGATGCTTGTAAGACATATTTATTTAAGTATAACATTTGATTACATGTTGCAAAATTTTTAAAAATCTGTAATGCAAAACAATAAGTAAAAAATTTGAGAATCTTCTAAAGTAGTTAGTATTTTGTTTCACACACATCGAAACAATTAAATTCGGCTATTTTTTAATACAAAATAAAGCATTTTTATGTTTTTTTTATATATGAAATAAGTTGCTGCATCTATTTCGCTACATAGAATGAGAAATGTAGATGATTCTTTATTGAATATAATACGCATATAGTGCAAGGAGTTGTAGCAGCAAATAAGTATTAACAGAAATTTATACACCCATGCTCCAATATTGTTTGACTTCAAATTCAGCCAAATTCTAAATCGGTATTGAAATTTAAAATTTTATTTCTGCAGTACTTTAATTCCTTCTTACAGTGACTGCTTCCATTGGCAGAGGATTAACAACATTTTTTTTTCTCCTACTCTTATTTACGGTTTTCTGTTTTACTTCTTTTATTTCTTACCAGTTTATAGAGTGTACCATAATTGCTGCCCTTCATGTACCTTTTTTTGTCGGAAAATAAGAGAAAAAGCATACAATGTTGGAATTCCAAATTAATATTTAGGCGAGGAAAAATCAAAAACTCTATAAAAAATAATAACGTGTTTGATTGTCCTTTACAAATTGAAGGTATTTCCAGTAATCAGTTTTCAACTCTACTCTGTGCCCTCACACTGATATATTTTGATGTTATTTTAGTCTCGCCCATGTTAATAGTGATTCTTTCGATTTCGATATAGTTTTTGTTTTTTCCTAGCTTAAATATTAATTTTCAACTCGTAGTGTATATGCTCTTTTAACAAGGATTCTAAAAACATAAGGGCATTTGTAATGGAACTTTATAAATAATGCTATGCTTTCCACATTCTTTAGTTTTTTTTTTATTTGTATCGATTTCTTTTTGTCTTTAAATTATGAAAAATCAATAAATATCCCACTAAGGTTGACATTTAAACAAAATATGGATTAATAATTCCTATTTTTCTACTACTATTTATGTGAATATTATAGTAGCTATTAAAAAGTTATTTGCCTGAAATACTTATTTACAAATCTTTTTTGATGTTATTCACTGTTATTTTAGGTTTTTGATTTTGATTATTACTCCAAATTAAAGTAATATCCCTTTATTGCAAAGAAATCCTATAATTACGCATTATTTCATAAAACTGTATCGAACTTATTAATTTTTTTTACAATTATTAGATAGAAAATAAACTATATTTGCTTATATAATAAGTTTCATATTAAATCGTAATAAGTCAATATAAACATTTAAAATAATGAATACAAAATTGGAAAGCATATTCAGGAATTAGAGTTAACCTTTTTGCACTATTATTAAATATACTCTTTAGCTAAAAACATTTAACAAATTTTGATCGTAACAAACAATCAAATAGGAATTTAAAAAACAAAATTATACATGAAATTTCACTAATAACCGAGCAAAAAGATTGAGTTTAAATTTTATCTTGAAAGATTTTGTAACTAAATTTTAGAAACTAAACCTGTGTTAATACAATAAAACATTTTGAGATCTTTCTGGTGAACTGCTTTTAATTTTAATGTAACAATTTGTTTATAGTGAAACAAAAAACTGATTACAGAGCAATCAAGGGATGTGAGCGAAGCGTGCAGGGGACAGAGACCCTTAGAAGTAATAGTAGTATTTTATTTACGTCGCACTAGAATTATTATATGGAATATTTTATTTTATAACAGTCGGTGAACAGCCAAACCGAATTTTGAGTTTACGGCTACAAATGTTTAATCTCTTAGTCTTGCAATTTTGAACATAATCCAGAAGACAAGTGAACTCCTAGATCGAGTAGCGGGAGAAATTAACCTTCGTGGAAGACTTCCCATATTTGCGTGGGATGGAGAAGAAAAACTCGAAAATCTCCACGGTTAGCCTGAAGACAAGGGGACTCTTACCCATGATCCGTCTACCAATGAGGATATTTTACGTCAACAATGTGGTCCGTGCGAGCCGGGTGCAGAATTCGTATCGACCAGCCATTGCTGGGATTCCACCCCGGATCACCTCATTCGAAGGCGAACGCTCTATCCCTGAGCCATCACGGCTCTAATATGGCCGATTGGCGACGATCTGGGAAACATCCCTGAGGTTGATCAGATGATATACCATCATAATTTTGATCCGCTGCAGAGGGGATCAATCCCCTGCTCTGGTAGCCCGACGATGTCCACGAAGTTAAACACTTTACTGCAGAACAGTTCAACAAGAACCGATACCGTGCAATTTCGGACCCTTCGCAGTTGATCAAAGCGGCCACATACCCACTCACCTGTAATGCTTGACTTCGGTGAAATTATTTGATTTAACATCCCCAAATATTGTTTTCCCCAATCAATTATTATATCGGAGGTGCGAGCCTCTGTGGCTTAAGAACTCCGTTGCTAAAAGCAACACCTCTCGTCCTTGACTTCGATTATCTACTGACTGGTAACCGTGTCTTACGATCAGTACACTGCGGAAAAATAAAATAGAGGTTATCAAACATAACAGTGTTATATTAAATTTAGTAAGTGCTGTCAACAAGGAACATTTTGTTGCGACATTTTGTTAAAATGACCCTCAGGGTCCCTTAGTACAAATATAATAATGAAGCATTAAAGTGTTAAATTTGTAAATTTTACGAACGAATAATAAAATTTACCTTTGTAATCAATAAAGGAGCTACAGCATTTGTTTTGAAATGTTTTTCCAAGCTTTCAACGGTGATTCCGTCGTAGGGAGTAACTTCACAAATGCCAGCATTATTGATGAGTAGATCAAGGCCTTCTTCCCCAACGTTTGTTTCAACGATTTGTCTAGCAACTTCTATTTCTTCTGGATCAGTGACATCTGTATGTTTTGGGGAGAAAGATTTAATAAGGTTCAAATTTATTTATTTATTTATTGAAGTTATACTTCTTATGCGACTTCCAACAATGTTGCGTTAAACGTTTAACGCTACATTTTTAATGGCCGAGAAATCACGTGGTAGGATCCAGTTTTCCCTTATTCATTTCCATATTGTTTTGGTTCTCACTAGCATAAAAATAATAAAAGTCATAAAAGTATTGTTTTTCTATAAATATTCTTTTTAGTTTGTTTTGATACACATATAATTTAATAGGGTAGTATTTTTTATTTTCAAATTTAGTGGATAACAATTGTAAAAAATGAGTGAAAACAATCCCACGGACAATGCGACGGATTTAAGGTTATGTCAAGGCACGTCTCTTGTGAATATCAATTGATTGTTAGGTTTTCTCTTTTGAAATTATATTATAACGCATTCACATACATTATTAATACAAATACATTTTCCAGGGCGAGATGATGAGGCAACCACGATGGTTCAAGAGGTCCTCGAGGGAAAAATGCACAATATTACCGTGATTACAGAGCACGGAAGCGAGCGGAGCAGAAAAAAGAGTCGTTGAATAGAACTAGTGATCCTTCTACGACTGCTGATTCTTCTACAATTAACGTCGCAGGTTGCGAAATTTAACTGCTTCCACGCGGAGGGACTCCACGCACTACTTTTTTAAATATATTTTAGTACAGGGATAAGATCACCGGGCAAAAAATTCCCTGGAGAAATTAAAAAAAAAAAAAGCATTAAGTAACTCCGCCTCAGGAGCACCTAAATTTGATTAGGTAGTGCACACACCAATTCACAAGGAACTACATTTATGGCGCCTCCAGTTTATATCGCTGGCTGAGGATCTGATCACTCAAATTTACCAATTCGGACTAGAGAAAAAAAAAAGAAAAACAAAATATTTTTTTTCCCACTGTTTTAACGTATCCACAGATTTTCTATGGGATGTTGTTGATTTTGCCACGAGATGAAAAAGTTTGATTAAGCTTTATACATTCAATCGCCTTATCTTCAAGTTTGATTAACTTAGCTGTTATCATCTTGAAACATAGAGGTATCAATAGCATACTTCATCACGAAAAGGTCAGTGTAAGATAATACCTGCTCATCCAGAATGATAAAACAAACATACACTGTAAAAAATTCTAGATCAAATTATGGTAAAAAGTACCGGTACTCAGGGTGCCGGTACTTTTCACGGTAAAATTCATTTTTACCAGAGTATGTTACGGAATCAAAAATCTGATATACCGTAATTTTTACATTAATAATTAAAGTAAATTTACTGAATCATTCTAGTAAAATAAATATTACTGTAATTTACGGTATAATTACAGTAAAATGGATTTTAGGGATGATACTCTCAAAGTGTCGGTACTTTACACTGTAATTCGATTAGAAATTTTTTACAGTGTACTAGTAGTCACCTCAGTGAGCAGAATAACAACTTCGCAGATCCACACGGAGAAAAAAGTTCTGGTAAAATTACAGTACCATATGATAATGCAATTTTTTTTTCTTCATGAAACCAAAATATACGATAGTTAGATCATTCGCTTAGTAATCTCTCTGTTCATATGGTAACGGTTTACCGGAAATCCTGGTTCTCAAAATCATAGTTCTTACAAACAGTAAAAATTGCGAAAATTAAAAAATACAAAACTGAAAAGTAAATTTAACAGAATAAATGGTTTCTTGCCATGCTCTAAGGCTAAGGTATCATGATAGAATCACCCCATTTTACCACGTTTGCCAAATTTTATCACTTATTATAAAACCATATTTTATTGTTAATTTTACTAAAATCATTACCAAAACGCTTTGGTATAAATTACCGAGTTTTTTGACATTCATATAGAGCCAGAAATACGGTAAATAGAGACCACATTGCTCGCAGAGTTATTGACACTTGGACAGGCAGGTCAAGACTTCAGAGATCATCACCGTTGCAATTTGACAGAGACATCAGAGAATCCGTCTGTCTTGACCACTCATCTTTGGACATTATTCAAGAGCCTCTCTTTCCTTCCAAGCCCCCTATGTATACTAAAATCAATACTAACCTACTTGAACCATGCTCAAAGAAGGAACCAACCCGAGTATTATTACAAAAAGGTGAAGACACTGTTCGTTCACTTTCCAGGGAAAACGGCGCAATAGTCTACACAGATGGTTCCTCTGATATTGACTGTAATAGAGGTGGTGCTGGCATCTCCATCACTTACCCCTCAGGAAATGAAGTCAAACTCAAAATACCCACTGGCCAAATTGCTTCAAACTTCACCAGCGAATTAATCGCTATTAAAGAGGCTCTTGCCTATTGTCACTCCCAATCTCTAAAAGACTCAATAAAAGAAATCGTGATTTTCTCAGACTCAAAATCAGCACTCGAAGCAATACGTAACGGTAATACATCTATAACCCATGAAATTAATGCCCTTCTTCATTCATTAAATATCCGTTGCATTCTCCAGTGGATCCCAGCTCATGTTGGAGTCGAGGGAAACGAATGCGCAGATGCCCTTGCAAAGGAAGCACGCGACGAAGATCAACCTCGAGCTGTCACCTGTGCAGATGCGAATGCTGTCGCCAGACGCAGGATATACAACCAGCATTTTAGCAAGGCAACAATCCCCGATCTAAACTGCCCAAGAAATCTCTCCTCTACAATAGCTAGGCTACGTACTGGCATTTCAAGGGCATGAAGATCTCACGCACCCATATAAAATTCTATCCCATGTGCAAGTACTGTGCTCATTTGCAACTAACTCCAGACCATGTTTTTGACTGCCAGGCTATTATCGACTCCCTCTTTCAACTTGGAGCACCTCCCATCGAAATTCTCCATAGCCATCAGGCTCCAGAACTTGCAAACCTTGTTATCAAGACTTTTGGAGGACTCTAATCTTTGTACTAGCATAGACACGACAACAACAACAATACGGTAAATGTTACCATATTCTTATAGTTTTGACATATTTTTTCTCTGCTTACCTTAATTAAATTATGCTTTTTATTACTGCTCCAGGGGTGACTTATTTTTTGTCCGGTAAATATAGCGTCAGATTACAATAAGTTGTGAGCAAAAAAGAAAATAAACCTTCTTAGCTGAATAACTTATAATTTGATAATCGAAGTTAAACTACCAAAATACAATATTACTGGTGAAAAGCCTCACTTTATACATGTTGGTTAAGCAGCGCTATCTGCCGATTAAGTTTTAAAATCAGAACCGGTGATTCTCAAAGGATTAGCCGTAATATTAAAATTTTAAATAATTTCAAGGAAAAAAAAGTCTTATTGAAAATGTGGAGCCTTATTAATGTTAGTTTTGCTTTTTGAGAAATTGCTCGAATCAAATAATTTCGCACTGAAACATTTAATTTTTAAGTTGAGTGGTAAGAAACTTTTTTAAAATTTCGGAGTGTTATTTTAAATGAAATATATCAAAACTTGAAGTAAATTGTTTAAATGTAACCTCAAAAACAATTGTGAAACTGTTTTTAGTAAAAAGATGCATTTTTAGATTGTTATCTCTGAAGTATACTATTCATGATTGTGTTATAAATCGGTTCATTTGTATCACAATTTAGATTTTGTCATCGAAAATCTTGCAATTGAGGAGACAAAAATTCCATTTTCATTACTGTTAAATGAAATAACAAAAAAATATCAATGTATATATATAACAAAAATATATATATATATATATATATGTAATTTTTAAACAGATGATTAAAACTACATCCTAATACATAGGTCTCCAACCATAAAATCGAATATATTTTAAGCTGAAACGCTTGAACCTCAACCAGGGCCGGATTAAGCTATAGGCACACTAGGCACGTGCCTAGGGCCTACGAAATTCAGGGGCCTACGAAGAACTTGGGAGAAAAAAAATTTTTGACAAAAATAATTTAGCTTTAAAAACAACAAGTGTATTTTGCACAAAATTATGAAGATACAAATAAAAATATAATATTTTTCGGTAATAAATTATTTTGCAGAATCTTATGATCTAATATATTACTTTTTTGCGATTTTTGGATTCAACGAAATCTTGTATTATGCTGTCGAATTCCAAACTACGCAAAATGTCGTATTCAATAGACATAAGTGCGAGCGATGCCAAACGATCTTGATTCATTGTTGAACGCAAATAATTTTTTATCAATTTTAATCTGGAGAAAGATCTTTCTCCTTCTGCATTTGATCCAAGAATCGACAAATATATTCTTAATGCAATGTGAACGTTAGGAAAAGTATTCACAAGTTTATCTTTAATTTGAGCCTTCAACATTTCTTGTGCAGATTTATGCTCATACAAATTTGAAAATAGTAAAAATTCATCTACAAAGTTTTCCTCTAAATCGGATGAGTAAATTTTCACCAAATTTTGCGCTTTTAGTTTAATCTCAGATTCTGACAAATTTTTGTGAACAAGAAAACCGAAATTATCGTACAAATCACTGTAAGCTTTACGCCTTTTAGTCATTTCTGAAATTAATACATCTAAAATGGCGTAATACGTTTCCATACGAAGAAAATTTTAGCATATATTTTGAAAAGAGGGGAGGAGTGGGGGAAGGAGGGGAGGGCCCATAAACGGCTGTGCCTAGGGCCTACGAAAGGTATAATCCGGCTCTGACCTCAACAGTAAAAATTTAAAATATAATGCTATGTTTCAAACTGAATGTATCAAATAAGTCTTTTCAGGAGGATCAGAAAAAATATTAATTATAAACAGCTGATTTTCTTTGCACTTAGTAATTAAAAAAATAGCGCGAAATAACTACTGAAGTGAGCAAAAATTTGTGGATTCTATAAACTAGAACGCACTTTTCATGTAAAATAAAAAAAAATTGTTAAATACTAGAAAGAAAATAATATGCTAAAAGAGAAATTTTTATTTTTAAATATATGATCTCCTTTCTTACATATAACTTCTATGATGTTTGCAATGAATCATAAAATAAACAATACAGCACATCCTAGAAATAAGGAATATTTTTTTATAAAAGAACACCTACCCATTTTAATTAAGACAACTTTAGTTTTCTTGGATGCCTCTTGTAAGTCTTTCAGTTCCTGATAAAAAAAATAAAGTATTCAACATTTTAACAAACTGATTCATATGATTTACATAATAATGAATTTTTCTTAGAAATTGAAGCACTCAATATTAAAAATATGGGTGTAAACTAAACTTATTTAAAACTAAACTTGCTTCTGTTCAAGAAGTGTTTCGGTTTAGAATAAATGGATGTGGTAATTCGGTTTAGAATAATGGAATTCTGTGTCCTTTTTCAACAACACTTTTTATTCACCAATCGGCATGCAACAAAATGTTATGGAACAAAACATTTAAATTTCCTCGAATTCATAATTTTTTTAAGAAGTTTAATAAAGCTGACTATCTCTTAAAAATCTTTGTAACGATTCTATTTCTTTCCGTTTTCTTTTTTTTTTATTATTTTTTAAAAAGTAATTTAATCAGCAAAGTATTTATTTATTTTAATAGCTTATCACCCATTTTTTTCTTATACTAAGTGCGCAAATTTTATAAAAATGCCTTTTTTCTTTTAAATATTGCTAAACAAACCAAATTTTAAGATTCAATGAGGTCTTTGAAATATAAATTATCAAAATAGTAGCATATATTACAAGTTTATGCTTAAATTTCTAAAAAACAATTATTCCATTCTGACTCATAGTCACTTTTATGCCCCTTTTACATCATTAGGTTCGAGGATTTCTGCAAAAAAAAACAAAATACACTCTAAAAGTTTGTCTCGCACAGAATTAAAATACAGTCAGATTTATTTTTGATTATTTTTTCTATAGTTAATGTGTAAAAATAAGTTTCAGTGTTTAACGCTATTTTTAAATGGCTGACGTAAGATTATTTTCCTTTAAGAATTTACTGTGATAGTGATTTACTTTACGTGTTCAATTTATTAAAAGAATAATATTTAAATTTGAAGAAAAATACAAAACGATTTTATTAATTACATGTTTTACGAACGCATATTTTACGAACGATTTTATAAATAGCGCATTTTTGATATCATTTTCTATTTAACAATTTTAATGATTTAAAAAATAAAATATCCTACTATAAATCCTTTTTGCGGGATAAATAGTTATGCAGAAAAAGATGTAAGTGGCGAAAATTTGAAAGCTAGTTTATTTACATTTCTTTTAAAAAGTATGAATATAATGTGTTTGTATTTCCGACAAATTAGAAGAAAACGATAATTAAAAAAAATTACCTGCAGCGAATTGGCACTCCGATAGGTGGCAAAAATAACTTGTGGTGGATCACTGCTGGATACGAATTGCCGAGCAAATTCATAGCCAATACCTCTATTGGCGCCAGTTATAAAAATATTCTTAAATTTCATTTTAAAAAAACTTAATTCTTCCGAAGCTCGTTTCAATTCAAGAGGAACAGTTCAACTGAACACTCGTCGAATGATATAGGCGTTTTATCATCTGTGTTTTTAACCTTGGAGCAATCGTTCGCAAGCCGAAGGTCAGTAATTATATAAACACAGAATTATTTTGGAGTAATATTTTAATATTTCCTTTGTGCTACGTTACTTTATCTGCAACAGTAAATGATTTTCCAGTTTTAAGATAATTCCTGATAGGAAATTTCAATATTTATTGTTATGCCAAGATAGATAAAATGTCGCCAACTGAAGATTCTTTTTTTATTCTTTTAATTTTTTTTAAATTTTACTTATTGATCTTTATTAAATCGAAACTTTATCAATGTTGCTTTTTGATATGAAAGGTTTCTATTTATTGCACTAACAATAAAATAATCTTTTTGGAATTTTGATAAAAATATCTGGAGTCGAAGCTGTCCAGAAAAATGAAGACAGCTCTTTTTCAAAATTAAAAATGGTGCCGTAAGTTTCTTTATTCTTTATGATCTTTCTTCTATTAAAAGAATTGATATGTCCATACAATCACAACTAGCAAAAACCTACAGGGATAGATTATGAGAAAATGTATTTCATATGTCTATTTTAAGATAAATTAATTTCATGTAATTAAAATAATTTTCGTTATCCTTTTTATCTTTCCTGATTTATCAAAACAAAAATATACTCGGAAGGTTTTTTTTTAGGGATAAAATCATCTTATGCTAAAGTTGTAGCGTCAGGTTGGGTAATTTGGTCATGAACGCAGTGTCTCTCTCTCTATCTCTTTTTAATTTCCTTGGATTGTAAGGACTAAGTTGAGGCAACAATAAAATAACATAATGCAATAAATCCCAACACAAACAAAGAAGGTACCCTAAATGCAACCACTCTCCAATTTGGCTGATTTTTTTTCTTTTTTTACAAATAATTTTTTAGTTTAGAAAACAGCAAATGCTACTCTGCTAGCTGTAAATCAGGATGCGAAACTTCAGTTTCAAAGATGCCAAACTAAAAATTTTTGCTCGCCACTTTTTAACATTCATGAAAAATATGAACAATTTTGAAAATGTAAACAGGCATAGAATGAAGAATTTAATCGAATCGTATTTATTGCAATAATAATAATAAATTGAAAGAAAGTTGTCATAAAGTTTCAGTTTTTCGAAAAAAATATTTTCATTAATGAGAAGTTGATAATTTAGCATATTTTGTTCCTAATCGAAGGAAAATGCCGTCGCTAGAGTCTAAAACTTTTGATAAACAAATTCCAATGGCTTTAGCATAACTCTATGATGTATATATTTTCATGATATTTTATATGCAGTTTTATGATTACATTTTAATAGTTAAATTATAATTGTAATGAGAAATCTTATTAAATTTATAATATTGGGCTTTTAAGTTTCTTAAAGGGAAGCTTCCAACTGATGTTCGTTATCGCTCATTTGGCGATTGTTCTGCTGTTCTTTGAAATTATATTCAAATTATAAAATTGCACCACCAAAACGAAACAGACAAAATTTTTGCATATTTAATAGGTTAGCTGGTAATGATAAAGTAATCTTGATAAATATAGGCTGTTATCAACATTAACATTATGATAAAAATATGATTAAATAAAATGTAAAAGAGATGTTTTATAAGAAGTTACTATTTTAAAAAGCTGCAAAAATGACCAATAACTCATTTTTGAATTCGAAACAGACAAAACAGATTCCTACATATTGAAAGAAAATTTGTAAGAAAAATATGGCATTATTGTAAGTAATAATTATAAAAAAAAACTGCATTTTTTATTCAAAGTGAGATTATTATACACCACCTGATTCCTAAGAAAACTCTGCTTTCATAAAACATTAAAACTAAAATAACATATTTTATATTGTATTAGGCAACAGGACAGGAGGCTACCCAAAAGTGACTTAAGTTGGACACAAAATCAAAAGTGAAATAATAAACAAAAGTTACAATTTTGAAAGTTTTTGTTTAGTAGTGTAGAGTGATTTGTGATTCAAAAAAGAAAACCTATTTTACTTCCTTCAACAGAAAAATACGTTCAAATTTGAATATAGAAAAAAAATGCGTTATTTATAAATCGTTTGATCACTAAATTGTGTTCGGTTTTATAAGTCCGTACTTTTTATAAATAATTGCAATACATACTTTTTATTGAAATACCACTAATTTCTGTCTATTGTGAGAATGAAATGTACGGAGTGTTCCGTTATAACCGGCCATAATATGCATGATTTAAAATTAAGTCATAATGTATGAACAATAAGGGTTGCAAACTAATATTTAAGCGAGGAAAAATTAAAAACGCTACCAAAACATTTAACCATGTTTGTTTTCCGAAATGAAATAGAGAGGAGTCGAAAGGTAATTTATTTGAGCATCGCAGTGCATGCGTGAAAATTTCCTACTAATCACAGAGTCCCTAAGTGATAAAAAGCGGGAAGTTTAACATAAGACAAACGCTATGCAAAATCTCTCTATTAATAAGACAATCAAAGTTTTTTTTTTCATTGCGTAAATACTAACAATTGGAGCATAACTTTTTGACTTTATTTTAGGCGAAAATTCTACGAATATGAATTAAAGTTGATGTTCACGGAACATCCTGTATGTTAATGCATGGCATCAGTGCATCGTGTAACAAATAGTTTTATAAATCTAAAAATTGGGCTGGGATTGCCTGGTTGGTAGGGCGCTGGACTCTCATTCGTGAGAACGGGAGTTCGAATCCAGCTGACCGAGGAATCCCCGTGTAGTAAAAGCTGACTGGTGCACGTTAAATCTGTCGGGTCACAAAATCCTCCTTGTTCTCATAACAAATTATTCTGGAGATACTGAATTGGAGATTGATCGTTCGCTGGTTCAGGTCAAAATTACGATCTGTGGATGAATGAATGGAGGCATGAATGTGTCCGTCTTATAAGCGGGTGTGACGAGTGGGTATAGCAGAAGTCGAATTCTTGACCATAGATGGCGCCACTGGAAAACAGGAGCAATAGCACCCCCTCTGCCTTAATGGCCGTCAATAAAAAAATTATCAAACAGACTAAAGCAATGATGATTTTATTCTATAAAAACTTCATAAATCCTATGTCTTAGCACTCTTGGTACCAAATTGTTCATTATTTTGTGAAGTGACTTATTCAAAATGGTATGGGTTTTCCGAATCTGTCTATGAAAGTTCCATGGTGATCCGCGTTCAACTCTCCGATGGTTTTGATCATAGCTGATATGCTTTCTTCGGGTGTTAACTCGGCTTTTTCTTTGTTGCCTAAATCTGTCTTGACCCAGCCAGGGCACATCATGACGACCAGAATGCCTTTCTCTTTCAGAGCTATTGAACTAACTCTCATCGCCATGTTCAAAGCAGCCTGAAATAGACACCAACATTTTTTAGCTGTTTTGTAAACTACATAAGTTACGGGGAAAATAATAATAAAAAATGTCATATTCAAAAAAGAATGCAGAAATTTTCGACTAAATAAGACCAACGTTTATTGAGTGGAAAACAGTGATATTTTTCGCTGCACACAAAACTTGGACACTAATTATCAATTTCAATGGTGCAAAGAATTGCAATCTGGAAAAGATGGACCCAATGTTTCGTTAGTTTTAATTTCACTTTTTTCTTATAACGCTATATTTTAAAAATTTTTAAGCGAATGATACGTCATTATGCGGCATTGCGGCGGCCACTATACAGGGTGTTTATAAAGTTCCGGACCCATTATGATGTTTAATAACTCATAAAATAATAAAGATAGATTAAAATTAATAACATAAATGGTTAGATAGACTCAAAAAGTTTTATGACCCTTGTCAAAGAACTTCCACGTGTGCCTCCTTCGTCGCACGGAGAATATCAAGTCGATAGTCAGTTTCACGCCAGGTAGCGGCAAGCATGTCGGCATCCACAGATTCTATTGCGGTTGTAATTCTGGCTTTTAGGTCATCAATGTTCGACACGATGCTCCTGTGATTGCAGAATGTGTGGTGTGGACTAATGCATGAGCTAGTCATTGGGTCTTTCTTTTTTACAGAAAAGACGGTCTCATAAGTCGTATACTTAGACATCTAGGAAAACTTCGTATTTCCACAACTAGAAGAGCTTCAGCCACATGTCTTTTTGCAACAAGATGGTGCACCACCTCATTGGGGTATAATCGTTCGCAGTTCTTTGAATGACCATTTTCCAGGAAGATGGATTGGGCTAGGAGGTCCAATTCCTTGGCCACCCAGATCACCTGATATAACGCCGCTAGACTTTTTTCTTTGGGGATTTATAAAGGACAATGTTAACGTGTCGAACATTGATGACCTAAAAGCCAGAATTACAAATGCAATAACCTCTGTGGATGCCGACATGCTTGCCGCTACCAGACGTGAAATTCACGATCGACGTGCGACGAAGGGGGCACACGTGGCAGTTCATTGGCAAGGGTCATGAAATTTTTTGAGTCTATCTAACCATTTATGTTATTAATTTTAATCTATCTTTATTATTTTATGAGTTATTAAACATCAAAATGGGTCCGGGACTTTATAAACACCCTGGATATAGCTTCATTATTCATGTTGGACTGGAGTGTGTAACTATGGTAGAGCATCCTACTACGAACCGAAAGGTCCTTGGTTCGAATCCCTACTGGCAACCAACGAACATCTTTCTCACATATTTCTCCCTCCACATGCATTTTGCTCGAAACTGAGTATATGCTCTTTCAATTTTGAAAACCTGGTGTTTTCAAATTCGATTAGAACTTGAGTCGGAGCTATTTTGACACATTTTCGCTCAATTTTGAGAAGTCCTTTTTTTTACAGTGTGTACAGCATAAAACTTGTTTGTCAGTGATATATAGATATAGCAGCAATGAGAATAAGAAGTTAAATGAATATTTGTGTCTCATACTTAAAAGAAAAAGAGAAATTAAAACAAATCTTTGTGTAATGTTGCGTAATCAGAGCAAATTTCAATTGAAAAGATATCTACACAAGTAATGAACATAATCATTTAATTGTTTAGAAATAAATTTAAAACGAGTTTTCCAAGTGTAGAATATATCTAATTAATATACAGTAAAATATTGATTTTTTTTTTTTTTACCTTGCTCATTTTGTAAGCTGGTACCATGGGATCAACCCAACTGTACAATGTTGTTCCCGTCAATTCTATACTTCCCAATGTGGAAGAAATGTTGAGGATCGCAGCTCTATGGCCGTCTTCTTGAAAAGCTGATTTCTCTAACAATGGGCGCATCACCTGAAGTGTTAAAAAATTTCAGTTTAGAATAATATGCGACAATATATAATTTGTTATACAGAATTCTTACATTTTTTAAGTAAGTTGCCTTAATATTCATAAAATTCTAATTTGAATTAAACATAGAACAGATTTAGCTGAAATTATGTCTCATTGCTTAGTTTAACTTGCACATAGTTTAAATTGCTAAAAATAACTCTTCAAAAAATGAGATGTTCTTTATAACATATTTTGGCAATAGTGAGGTTAACTTCGAAATCGGGGCAAAAGCTACACCCTAGAATTTCCCACGTTATGATATGAGGGTTGCAAAAAAGACAGGCCGGCTAGTTTTTATTCCAAAGACAGCTTTCATTTAATAAAGCCGGTCTTCATGAAATTTTTAATGTTTTATTACTTAAAATTAACATATACGTACCTAAATTAATTTTATTAAGGACTAATTAATTTTCAGTGAAATAACACATATAAAATATGTTATGATATTAATTTTACGATATCGAAAGTGTATTTATTCCATGAATAGATAAAATGTTATTAATTTTAATAACTTATTTTATGTGCTATATATTTTGTCTGAAATTCTTCTAAACTTATTTCATCATGTTTTAATTCTGAATTGATTTCTAATTGTAGTCAAGCTGCTTCGAAAGTACAAAATTGCGACTCCATATTGTTCCGAACATACTATAACATCAATATAGTAATTAATTCTCAATTTTATATACCTTTTATACTATTACAGTTTTTGAAATATATTAGTTCTAATAAAAGATGGATATTTTCCTTTCAGCCGGTCTTTCTTAATTGATTTAAAAGTAAAATTAAAAAAAGAAGAAGAAAAACTTTTTTTTCCGGTTTGGTTTGGCTAAAATCCGGCAAGCCAAAACAATGCATTTTAAAATGTGTTCAAAATTAGTCTAAAAAAAATTCTTTAAAAAATCCTAATTTTTGGAGAGGAAATTTTAAGAGATTTTGAATAATAACATTTTAAAACTAAAGATTTATAACGTTATAGCAAATAAGTACCTAATATGGCCGCATCGTAGTCAGTGAAACCTGCGAAAATGTCAATTTTCGACACAAAAATCATTATTTTGCTAGCCAATAATTTTAACTGATAATTGATTTCAATACAAATTTTGAATTCACTTACGAGGAAAATGTATTTATTATGAGCGAAAATAATGAAGTGTATCAAGTTATACGTTTCAAAAATATTTGATTCAGCCGCTTTAAGCACAGTAGTTATGGCTGAGGTTCTATTATCGGTGATGCCTAGAATCCCAGCCAGCAAACCAAGAAACAATCAAAATGATTAAAACAATGAGATCTTATAATCTTGAGAAATATGTTAATTATATTATCTTGAGAAATATGTTAATTAAATAATGATAAAGAGTTTTATTTAATTGTAAAATTGGACGCCTTATTTTATCTCAACATTTTTTTTATACTTGACAAACAAAATATGGAGAGTAGCCGCAATTTGGAAAATTTGGACCAATTATTTCAGTTTTCCTGACTGAAATGGTCAAAGCTTTGGACCGCTTAATGCTAAGGTCTCTTTTTGCGTGTTATTAATGCATGCATTCCTAATAGTTTCGCATGTTATTGCATATTTTTAAAATTTTATTGATGGATAGCTAAATGTCTCGGGAATTTTTCAAGTGAATCAAAAAAATTTTCAACACACTTGAAAACCTGTTTATACTAATATAATTGTTTTAATAATAGCTTATTATTTTATTTACATAGTAAAAATTTCGGATCAAATTACGGCAGAAAGTACGACACTAGGAGTGCAGCATCCGTAAAATCCATGTTTACTGCAAAACTTTATACCTTAATTTTAACAGTAATATTTATTTAATTAGAGTGATTCATTGATTTTTTCAGTAAATATTACTGTAAAAATTACGATGTATCGGACATTTTATTCCGTAAAATATTACAGTAAAAGTGGATTTCTCGGTAGAAAGTACTGGAAGCCTGAGTGCCGGTACTTTTTGACGCAATTTGATCCGGAATTTCTTACAGTGTAATAATGGTCAAAAAAAGTAATGAACTATGAGGAATACAAATTTTATATAATTTGAAAGTCTGTAATTTTAAATAGAAAAATATAAACGAAATTAATTTAATAGTGCTTGAGAAATCAAAACCTGAAAATATAACTCATTTTAAATTTTACAACATATCAATTCAACAGATTTCGTTTGTAAAGTTTGTTACGTTTAAACACTTAGTTTTATGCACACACATTTTAGATGGAACTAACCAGCATTTGCGTTACATAGAGAAGAAGATCACGATAGCCTCCTACTGTTAGCCTGACGGCAAAGGGACTCTAACCCATGAACCGTCTACCACTGAGGATATTTCACGTCAATACTGTGGTTGTTTCAGGCCGGATACGGATTTGCATCGACCAGCCATCTCTGGGATTCAAACCCGGTTCACCTCATTGGAAGGCGAATGATCTATCCCCTGATCCATCTCGGCTCTTGAACTTAGTTTTTGATATATTTTATTTTATAACCTTCGTTAGACAGCCGACCCTCCTTTGGGTTTACAACTACTAGTGTTCAACCCCGTAGCCTTGTAATTTAGAACCAATCCAGAAGTTAAGGAAACTCCTGGGTCAGTACCACCAGAGGTATGATTTGTTATGGGAACATGGAGGACTTTGTGACTCGACAGATTTAACTTGCATTAGTCACCATTTACTACTAGGGGATTAAAATCCGACGTCTTGGACCTGGGCCCAGTGCCCTACCAACCAAGCTATCCCGGGCCCTTAAACTTAACTTTGTTTTATTCTATTTTATAACCGTCGTTGAACAGCCGACCCAATTTTATGGGTTTACGACTACTAATGTTCAACTTTGTAGCCTTGTAATTTTGAACCCAATACAGAAGACATTCGTATCCTGGATCGAGTATTAGGAGAAATTTGCCTTAGTGGAGGTGGAGATAACCAACACCTCCTAGAAAAGAGTAGGCCTCTGCACGGGTTACCATAAATATCCTTTAGTAGTCCAAACGTAATGACATATTTCGTATTTTCAACCACTGCGCAGCTTAGAAACCCGAACGTAATAACATCTTTCTTATTTTTCATCAACTGCGCAGTTAACTTCGTCACATCGGACTACTAATTTGATCCGTGCTGAGGCCTTCATTATTCTAGGAGGTGTTGAGATAACCCGCCTTTTGGTGGAGATAACCCGCCTTTGCGTTACATGCAGTGGAAGACCACGAGAACATCCCACGGTTAGCCTGACGGCAAGGGGACTCTAACCCATGATCCGTCTACAACTGAGGATATTTCACGACAGCACTGTGGTCGGTGTAAGCGGGATGCGGAATTCGTATCAACTGGGATTCGAACCCAGTTTGCCTCATTGGAAGGCGAACACTCTATCCCCTGAGCCATCGCGGCTCCTTAAACGTTTGTGAAAATCTCATGATTAGATAAAATTATAATATTTTTTTCTGGCATGCTGTTTCAGAGTTACAAAAAAACTTGTTAAATTGTCAATGCTCAGTTACCGTTGTAATCATCAGTGGTGCTATAGTGTTAGTCTTAATATGTTTTTCGATATTTTCAATTGTCACTTGATCAATGGGAAGCATTTCACTAATTCCAGCATTATTGATGAGCAAGTGTAGGCCTTCTTCGCCAACGTTCGCTTCGACGATCTGTCTGGCAATTTCAATTTCTTCGGGATCATTGACATCTAAATTAATTCAATAAAATACACAAATGAAAAATGCTAATTAACTACGATAACAACGTACTTAATTGAGGCAAATGCACGTAAACCATAAGTAGGTCTTAAAAAGTTTAAAACATTAAGTTTTTAGATTTTTACAATAAGCAAGAAATTAAACTGACGTTTTTCTTCTGAAGACAGAAACATGAACTTTCTGACAAATCAAATCTTAAAATTAGTTGAAGCAATAAAGAAAAAAGCAATGGAAATAAAAATAAAAATATGGCCACCGCAGCCGAAGTCTTCAGGGGGTACCAGCTCCAGAAGCCATAGAACAAAACCTTTTCTATTGAGAGAGCGGACAAATGTCAAAATTAGGTTTCTCAGTACCCCGAAGGTTTTGTAAAAGTCCAGGAAGAAATACAAGAAATACATAAAATCAAATCAGAAGAGAAATTTCAAACAAAATCTTGAGAATATAATACAAAAGTAAAAAAATAAAAACTCACAGCAAACTGGTCAAACAGCAATTTCACAAACTAACTAAATGTAAAATAAACATTTCAAGCTCCTAATTTTTAAGTTATTTTTTTCTGTAACTTTAATACTAATTTGTGCAATTAAATTTCAAAAATTTGGCTTCTTCGCAAATGTTTAGGATTAAAAAAATTTGCAATAACGTTGAAAGTTTTCAGGAGGCTGTGAATAATTTTTTGAATAATTTGAGTAATAATGATTTTCCTTATAATTATTGTAATGTTAATTTTTTGATTAGGAAAATGATTGAGGGATACTAGTTTATTGTTTCTTTTAACAGGGCGAAATTAAAGTCTTGACTGAGAAGCCCCAGTTAAGCATTATATTAATCTGTAACACAATCTTTCCTTTTAATATCCTTTTTTCCTACTGCGCATTTTAATAGAGGGCGTTGTTTTCTTTTACTTCAAATGTTTCTTCTATATTTAGTTTGTTTGTGAAATTGCTGTTTGACCAGTTTACTGCGAGTTCTTATTTTTTCACTTTTGTATTATATTCTCAAGATTTTGTTTGAAATTTCTCTTTTGATTTGATTTCATGTATTTCTTCCTGGACTTTTACAAAATCTTCGGGGTACTGAGAGAGCTAATTTTGACATTTGTCCGCTCTCTCAAAAGAAAAGATTTTGTTCTATGGTTTCCGGAGCTGGTACCCCCTGAAGACTTCGGCTTCGGTGGCCATATTTTTATTTTTATTTCCATTGTATTTCTCTTTATTGCTTCAATTATTCTTTCTTTTGGAAAATTCTGCTGCTTTTAAGCGCGTTTCTTTCAAAGAAAGTTCTGTTATTATAGAATTAGATATTTAGTATTCTTTTATTATCTTAAATTTAGATAACATTCAAACGTAAAAAAAAAATAATGGTGCAATAGTTAAAATAGTAGTGCAAATAATAGTTCGTAAATGAATCTACAAAGGTGAAAAAGTAAATAATTGTTAAAAATGAAGTTAAAGTAGCTAAATCGATTAAACACCTGTTACCTTTTTGAGAAAGTAAGGCCCACGTCAATAAACAAACCAAGACTGATTTTAAAATATGAAAAATCCGATTACTTTTGACTGTTAGCCCACGATTTTTAATTTTAAAGTTTAAATTTTATGCTAATATATGTTACGTCTAATATAGGACTTAAAATATCTCGCTTTTTGTGCTAATTTGTGTGTTACATTATACTGTTTTTAAAATGTTTTATATTCCTAATATAATGGGATAAAAGTAATATAAATCATATTTTAAAAGCAAATGCGTGAAAATCTAATTGTTTTCAGTAAATAGAGAATTCATGAATATGTAGAATTCATGATTAGAGCTAGTTAAAAAAGTGAAATAAATAGGAATAATGATGAGAATATACGCAAGCATTGCTTATATTATGGTATCAACCATTCTAATAATTCAAAATAATTCTTTTTTAAATTCAATAATTTTATCAGTGAGGAAAAAAATTGATTCTTTATTCCTAAACTGGTGTATTTCATTTTGAATTGTTAAGTGCTATGAGAATTACTGATGAAATTATTTATAAATAAATATCCTTATTTTACTTTATTAAATATACTGTTGTTGAAAATGTAATACATTTTTTAATTTTGTTACTTCCTTTTATTGGCATTTTACTTAAAAATAAATAATTACATATACAATATCATAAAATTAGTCGAAATATTAGATTAAAAAAAATAGATTATTGATTGTATAAAAACACAGTTAAAAGTTTCAAGAGTCGTTGTTGGTTTAAAAAAAAAATGTGTATATATATATTCCCTCACCTCAGCCTTCCAAGTATCTGGGATTACAG
>NC_092213.1:50163646-50171661 GCF_043381705.1 Parasteatoda tepidariorum | reverse complement strand
AGTAGCTGGGATTACAGGTGTGTGCCACTGCACAGGGCTAATATATATATATATATATATATAAAATCTTCATTCTCGGAACCGTAGTATCCTATCCTCAGAACTCTAAGGTTCCGCGTAACACCTTTTGGGAATCGCTGCTCTATTCCATGAAAATAATTTTTTTCTCAAAATAGGAAAAGTTGGAAATAGTTCGAAAAGCGGTTAGCAGTATTGAAGCCTTTTATGCATATCGTGATTTAACTAGCGTAATAACTTCTTTAAAATAAATAACGACATATTTAGCCGAAATTTACTGAAAATAATTAACGGAGTACTTTAACAGTAAAACACATTAAATAATTAATGTTCAAAATCTCTGAGAAAATTAGCATTCTAATTCTGAAACAATATAAAAATATTTTTCTTATCAGGCAGAGAAAAAGAATTGGAAACTTATCTTTAAAATACTGATTATAAGAATAAATAATACTTACCCATTTTTATCAAGACTACTTTTGTTATTTCGGATTTCTCTTGTAGAGTTTTAAGATCCTGATTGAAATAATTGCATAATATTAAAAGATACAGTTTGCTTAAAATTAAATTAACACTACCAGATTAAAAAAATAAATAAATACTAGATTTGTTAATGAAAACAAACTTAGTTTATTATTATATTTTGTCGAGTTCAATATCCCACTAATTTGGAGTTAAAATTTTTAGTTTTAAGGGCTAAACTCATGAGTTAAACTATTAAATAATAATAATGCATAATCATACAGATAAATAAAATTAGACAGGTGTGACTGGTAGTTCTTGCCAAAAATAAAGCATGGCGAGTTTACCTTTAATAACAAAAATAATAAATATTAGAAACAAATTACCTGCAGTGTGCTAGCGTTACGATAAGTGGCGAAAATAATGCTCGGTGGGTCATCGTTGGATATGAATTGCCGTATGAACTCATAGCCAATTCCTTTATTGGCGCCGGTAATAAAAATATTCTTGTATTTCATACCTGGCGTCCTCAATGTTGCCGAATTCGACTGCAACTGAAGAACGTCGAATGACTAGCACGTTCGCGAACGGTTTCGTCCTTGGAAATACGGAAGTGCTGCAGAGCAAAGGTCACGTAATTGTATAGAAAAGTTTTGACTCTTCTTTTTATTTTCTTGTTTATAATATAGCTACTTTTTATTTTGACGGTGAATGAAAGGAATTTTTGTTTTCTTCTTACTTAAAATAAACTTTAAACGACCCAGTTTGTTTTTATCAATTTCTTTTTTTTTTTTTTTTTTTTTNGTTCGTTTTTATAATTTTTTTTTTTGTACAATTTATTGATCTCATCTAACTGATAAACGAATCAGGAAAAAGTCAGAGGAAAACACGCTGCGTTCATTGTGAAATAGACAAAGAACAAAATGGCAACATCTTAAATAACTTTTAATAGAATTATTGGATTATCACGTACTAAAATGCAGTTTCAATGTTTTGAAGAATACCCTTTAAATACATTAAGGAAAGCGTAATATTGGGTCTCATTGTTGCGTCAGTATATAGCTCATGTTCTAAACATACATACAAGGTTAATATTATCAGAAGATATGGGTCATCATTACCCATATCTTCTCATAATATTAACCTTTAATTGTTGTAATTGTTATAACGTATTACATTACCACACTGAGTGACAAAATCCCAAACGAATTAGG
This sequence comes from Parasteatoda tepidariorum, assembly GCF_043381705.1. NCBI lineage: Eukaryota > Metazoa > Arthropoda > Arachnida > Araneae > Theridiidae > Parasteatoda > Parasteatoda tepidariorum. Next base: position 50,169,967 of record NC_092213.1, on the reverse strand, counting down.
GCTAGCACAATAGGGCATAATTGGACCTATTGTGCAAGTGCACTTAATGCATATTCTCGGAAATTACTTAAAAGCTTGAATTAGCAGTGGTATGGTATGAAGCAATAGACTGATAATTCCAAGAGCGCGGGTTTGAAACCTGGGGCGGTACTGTCGCAGCATATGTGAACAGCAAGGTTTATTATAAGCTAAGTATTTTTTTAATTTTTATTTCAGATTTATTCTATGTTGCACGTCATATCTTTGGAACTAACGTTGTGTTTTTAGTCTTATCCAATTCTGCAAGTTAAAAAATACTCTTAAGATCATTTATAAAAATCATTTACACAAAGAAAATTTGATTAAAGTAAAAGATATATATCTTTGGAACTAACGTTGTGTTTTAAGTCTTATCTAATTCTGCAAGTTAAAAAATACTCTTAAGATCATTTATAAAAATCATTTACACAAAGAAAATTTGATTAAAAAAAAGAAACAGATAATTTTTATTTTAAGAATGGTAAAGAAAAAACTTTTAATTCTAAGGATTTTTGGCTTACTTTCAAATAATGCAAATTTTAAAGGCCTAACCAAAAATATGAGCAAAACCTCTAACATAATTCCTAATAGTTAAAAAAGTAAAAGACGTCGCATTTTTTAATTTTTCTTCTACCCCTCGGAAACTATTCAAAGTCTCGGTACTAAACTAAAAATGTACTAAGTAAAAATAATTATTATTCTAGGTCAAGCTTTTGACCGTTCTCCAGAATTAACTGTTGGAACTATATTTTTCAAGTGACAACTTCCTCCCTCCCATATTTTGATAGTCAAAAGTCCAAATCACCAAAAAAAATTGCTATTTTTATTCAAAGAAAGTACGCTATTATGTTCGATATCGCTACTTGTGTTGTGTTGTTTCCAATCCCAGCTGGGATAGCGGAGCTATACCAGATCCATGAGGCCGTGAATCTTCAAAAAATCGAGGAAAAGGAGAGGTCTCTCAAGAACCTCTTCCATGGTGATATCCAGGCAATCCAGACATTCCCAAAAGTGGCTCTAGTCCTGATATTTTCCAGACCTGTTTGAATAGCAATAAGTTCACTGCGAAACACTAAACAGAAATCTGGGTTTCTTAGTGATCTTGATTCGTGAACTTCAGCAGGATATATAGTGTAAATTCCACTGCCGGCGTGGTGATGATCGTCACCGCTACCATCCGTATAGATTTTAAGGTCGTCAGCAGGGACAAGGTTTATTATCTCCAAAGCCAATTGCTTCAAGTACTCCGGAGGGTGGTTGCCCTTAGTAACCTCGGAGAGCAGTGTAGTATGGAAAAACACTCTGGGCAAGCCCGCAATAGGACATACAGGACTGCAGATGAATTGCGGATCAACATTGAACTCTACTGCATCAAGCGAAAGGGCTCGAGAAAGAGGGATGTCCCTTTTTAATCTTTGATAATTTTGCCAATTAAGCAAAAAATTCAGCAGTCCGATTCTGAGTGCCCAGGTTAGCCAATTTCGCATAGTATTTAACAAGGTTAGACTCCCTTCTCATTTCCAAGGGCTGTAAATTAGTTTCATATGGTAGAATATGAATCGGGCAACTGTTACGCAATCCAGAAATAATTCTGGCTGCACTATGCTGAACTTTTTCAAGCTTCTGGAGATTACTGGCCGAAGCACAGGAGTAGACCTGGAAACCGTATTCCAATATGAGTCTTACGTGGGCAGTATAGGTTGTTCTAAGGGTGGCTGAGTCGGCCCCCCAGTCTCTGCCTGCGACTTCTACTCCTGTTAACCAGGGAGTCAATGTGCCTATTACAATGAAACTCTGGGTCTACGATAAAACCCAAGTATTTAGGGTTTTTGTCATAAGGCCTCCGAACTCCGCCGATGGAAATCTGAGGTTGGTAGTTGTATAAACGTCTATTTGTGGTAAAAAATGAAGTCACCTATTTTAAGGCATTGAAAACAAGTTTGTGGTCGGCCGCAAAATCATTTATAGGTCTTGTAACACTACTTCTAACACTAATTAATTAGCATATTTAAAGTATGCATTGTGAAAAACAAAATTTCGGCTCTTTACTTTTTACTAATTGTTAACAGTTGTAATTCACAAATATTGTACATGCTCTAAAATTTCTATTTTTTTACTCAATTTATCCCATATTTTTCACGTTTTTATGTGTAATTAATGAAAAAGTTAAAGTAATTAAAGCATTAATATCCTTAAAATATGTTGATAAAAGTTTGCTTTTATTAATAGATATTGGTTTCATAGTTGATATTATTTTCTGTACAGTGCGGGGGGGGGTCGGAACTCCTTGAATACATTTTGATTAAAGGATCGGATTTTCTTGTACTAGGACACAACTATTCACGAGCGTGACATCAATTATGCTAATTAATTAGCACAAACGATATTTTAAGGTATAAAAAACGATATTTTATGCATTAGACACAGAAACATACTTTAATTTTCTCGGAATAAATATATCTTTGATTCGACAAATTTTGAATTTTGTATCCTTAATATTGAGGTGAGGTTATAGCCACAACCTGGAAAATATGATGAAAGTATGATCTCAATAATTTGGGGAGTGCCGTTGAATGTTTTGTTATGTTAATTTTACTTCGTCTTTCGAAATTGATGAAAAGCTTCAAAAAGGTAGTCTTACACGCAATTTCTTAAGTCGTTTATTCAAAGATCCTATTTGAAAAATATTTTTTTTATATTTATTTATCATTCTTTACTATTTAATTTAGCAATGATCGAAAATTTTTTAAATAATAAGATAGTCACATTTTTACGTCGATTTAATGTACTTAATTTTAAATGATAATTNTATATGATACCCAATTGACCTGTTGCCATTTCTTGAAACTAAGGTTTTAACACAGAAATGTTGCCATCTTATAGAAAAGTCATTTCCTTGAGGGGAAAGTTTTGTACTGCCACATGGCGAGCAGAGTTCATCCCCATCTGGTGAATCGCTACAAAAAGCCGTTTTTTTTATTGTTAAAAGCAACTAAAAAAAAGAAAAATATTTGGAAATAATCTTAAAAAGAAGAAATACACTAATGATTATTTCCAAAATGATGGTAAGGTAAACATCTTTCAAAAAAGAAAAATCCTAAAATTTTACGAGGAAAAAAAAATTTTAAAAAAAAATGGTGGGAAAATTTATTGAATTTTGTTCCGGTGTTTTGGTTTTCCGGTTTTCTGATTTTCGGATAACGGATTCTGTACTGTACTACTAATTTCTGTCTATTGCGAGAATGAAATGTACGGGGTGTTCAGTTATAACCGCCCATAATATGTATGATTTAAAATGCAGTCCTAAAGTATAAACAATAAGGGTTACAAACTAATATTTAAGATAGGAAAAGTTAAAAACGCTATCAAAACATTTAACCATGTTTGATTTCCGAAATGAAATAGGGAGGAGTTAAAAGGTAATTATTAAAAACAATAGGGAGATTATGTATGATTGTGGTTTCCCCTAATTTTAACATTAATCTTATTTGAGCATCACAGCGCATACGGGAAAATTTCCTACAAATCACAGTGACGAAAAGCGGGACGTTTAACATAAGACGAACACTATGCAAAATCTCTCTATTAATCAAGGATCTGCAATCAAAGATAATCAAAAATTAATCAAAATCTCTACAATCAAAGTTTTTTTTTTTTTCATTGCGTAAATACTAACAATTGGAGCATAACTTTTTAACTTTATTTTAGGCGAAAATTCTTCGAATATGAATTAAAGTTGATGTTCGCGGAACATCCTGTATATTAATGCACGGCATTAGTGCATCATGTAACAAATAGTTTTATAAATCTAAAAATTGGGCTGAGATTTCCTGGTTGGTAGGGCGCTGGACACTCTCATTCGTGAGAACGGGAGTTCGAATCCAGCTGACCGAGGAATCCCCGCGTAGTATAGGCTGACTGGTGCACGTTAAATCTGTCGGGTCACAAAATCCTCCATGTTCTCAAAACAAATTATTTTGGGGATACTGAGTCAGGTCAAAATTACGATCTGTGGATGAATGAATTGATGCATGAATGTGTTCGTCCTATAAGCGGGTGTGACGCGTGGGTATGGCAGAAGTCGAATTCTCGGCCATAGATGGTGCCACTGGAAAACGAGAACAATAGTACACCCTCTACCTTAAAAAAAATCATTAAAAAAAATCCATTAAAAAAAATCTCAAAATTAGCAGGCAGACTAAAATTACAATGATTTTATTTCATAAATCATATGTCTCAGCACTTTTGGTACCATATTGTTCATTATTTTTCGTGAAGTGACTTATTCAAAATGGTATTGGTTTTCCGAATCTGTCTATGAAAGTTCCATGGTGATCTGCGTTCAACTCTCCGATAGTTTTGATCATAGCCGATATGCTTTCTTCTGGTGTTAACTCGGCTTTTTCTTTGTTGCCTAAATCTGTCTTGACCCAGCCAGGGCACATCATGACGACCAGAATGCCTTTCTCCTTTAAGGGCAAAGAACTAACTCTCATCCCCATGTTCAGAGCAGCCTGAAATAAACACCAAAAGTTTTAGTAAACTACATAAGTTACGGGGAAAATAATAATAACAAATGTCACATTAAAAAAGAATGCAGAAATTTTCGACTAAATAAGATCAACGTTTATTGATTGGAAAACAGTAATATTTTTCNCGGGAAGACATGCCGAAAATTTCAAGTTTGTCAACTAAATCTTTATTGTAAAACTTTGACTTGAAACAACTTTAACTTTGACTCTCCACACGCGTCAAAACCTTTAAAGCTCTTATCAGCGCTATCACGTGATGAACAGACGTGGGAAAAAAAATTTGCATACGCATACCTCTTCTTACTATATCCCGCACTTATTCTAATTTTCCACATTTTGCTTCCTTTAATTTCATGGTTGCCATGGATGATAGTGTTATCCGTCCTTAGCAATTGTCCAGCAGTGTATATATAGCTTCCTTATTCATGTTGTACTGGGGTGTGTAACTGTGCTAGAGCCAAAGAATATATAGGGGGGCAAATAATACAAAGAATATACCCTATATATTCTTTGGTAGAGCATCCTACTACGAACCGGAAGATCCTTGGTTCATATCCCTACTGGCAACCAACGAACATCTTTCGCACACATTTCTCCCTCCACATGCATTTTGCTCGAAACTGAGCATATGCTGTTTCAATTTTGAAAATCTGGGGTTTTCAAATTCGACTATAATTTGCTTCGGAGCTATTTTGACACATTTTTGCTCAATTTTGAGAAATCCTTTCCTTTTTTTTTTTTTTTTTTTTTTTTTTTTTTTTTTTTTTTACTGTGTGCACAGCACAGAACGTGTTTGTCTGTCATATACAGATATAGCTAGATGAGAATAAGGTGTTTAATGAATATTCGTGTCTCATACTTATAAGAAAAGTGAAAATTAAAACAAATCTTTGTGTATTGTTGTGCAATAAAAGCAAATTTCAATTGAAAAGAAATCTACACAAGTAATGAACATAATCATTTAATTGTATAGAAATAAAATTACAGCGAGTTTTCCAAGTGTAGAATATATCTAATTAATATACAGTAAAATATATATATATTTTTTTTTACCTTGCTCATTTTGTAAGCTGGTACCATGGGATCAACCCAACTGTGCCATGATGTTGCCGTCAATTCTATACTTCCCAAAGTGGAAGAAATATTGAGGATCGCAGCTCTATGGCCATCTCCTTGAAAAGCTGATTTCTCTAATAATGGGCGCATCACCTGAAGTGTAAAAAAAATTCTGTTTCGTACAATACGCGACAATATTATAATTTGTTGTAAAGAATTCTTACATTTTTTTTAAGTAAGTTGCCTTGAGCCGCAATGGCTCAGGGGATTCGAATCCCAGTCAATATGAATTCCGCATCCGGCTTGCACCTACCACAGTGATCACATGAAATATTCTCAGTGGTTGATCACATGAAATATTCTTAGGAAAGGAAAAAAAAGTGATCAAGCAAAGGTGGACCTGAAAAAAGATAGCTATTCTGATGCATAATCGCAAATTTTATAGAAATCACGGTATTTATTTTCGATAAAATTGTAAAACTTAATAAATGTTATATGGCCAACGATTTTGTCCCTTTTTTTTGTTAGTTGAAACCAGCTTACGCATTCTTGTAATTTTTACATTTTATCTTTGAAATTTCAATCTCGAAAGACATGCATGAAGTGACGCCTAGTCCAAAGAATCTAAGTTAAATAGTTGTAAGGCCGATTATTACGAAAACAATTAACTACTCTGGTTCAATGAAACAATTACAGTAAAACTTGTGTAAGTTGA
>NC_092213.1:50159612-50163498 GCF_043381705.1 Parasteatoda tepidariorum | reverse complement strand
TAAAAAAAAAAAAAAAAATTCAATTGTAAAAAACAAATAAGAAGAAAGCTAGTACACCTATGAAAAATGGTAGCAATCAACACATTTAATCTTAAAAAAATTACAAACATAAATTATGTAATATTTCTTTTTAATAAAGATATTTTTATGTACTACTATTTTAAGTAATATTATAATATTAATATAAATTATGTAATATTTTTCAAAGAATGAAATTTCTTCAATAGTTTTCATAAAGCATTTATTAGTAAAGCAATTGCAATGCAAAAGGAGCTTATAGTTTGTTTTAAATAACTTTGAAATGCACAAATAAATAAATAAAAACTTGATTATGAAAAATGAAAAACAACTAAATTATTTATAATGAGTGAAGCAGATAAAAGTATGTATGAAGAACTATACATATATATATATACATAATTAAGATTGATTGTATTATCATAATTTTCTTTAGATCATTTTGAAAGTAGTAAAACCTATACAAAAATAATAATTTTAATATTTTAAACAATTATATAATAAAAGTTGTAATTAATGAAATGAAGCAGGAAAAAGTCAGTTTTAAATTTGCACTGTATGTTAAAAAGTACTGTAAATTTTTAGCCGAATGAAGGGCAACAAATATTATTCAATAATTGAATGAATAAAGTCTTAAATTCTTATAGGTAAATTAGATAATAACCATGTTTTCAAATATGAAGGTAAATTTGGGTATACTATTTTTAATTACTTAATTAGTCTTTTTCTTCTTCTTTTTGAATTAAAGGTGATACAGGAAGAACAAGAAGAAAACTCTGCTTAATTGCTACTTATAAAAAAATGTAATTATTATAAACCTAACTATACTATGAATAATAAATAAATTACAATATTAATTAATTATAATAAACCATTTCTTGTGCAATAATTATGAGTAGCATGGCAGAAATTTTTTAATTTGAATTTCAAAATATATGCTTGATAATATTTTAGGGTTTTAAAATATCCAATTTGCATTTCCCCTATTAATACACACTAAATACATGAATTGGATGCATAAAAAAAAGGGAATTTTCAAGACAATGAAAATTACTTAACATTGATTTCTTTACATTTTTAAGAGATTGTGTACTTAAACTATAATAAAAAAAAATTCTATCTCATACACATTTTTACACGGAATGTATACTCTAAAGTCTACACAAGATTAAATTTTTAATTTAAAAAAAACTTTTTTTTTTTTTTTTTTTTTTTTTTTTTAAAGGCGATTTTTTTAATATTTTTTATGCGGAAATTAACATCGGGGGAATAAAATTTTCGATCTTTTTCCTGTTTTAAATATTAGTACCATTTTCTTCAGATATTTTCTGGCATTCACGGATATTACTTATTCCATATTATCCAGATACTATTGGAACCACTTGTTTCTAATTGGGATCATATTTACCCTTTCACATACTGTGGGTTAAAGATTCAAATCCATTAAAAAAATGTAGGTTTCTTCACAGGAGTGCGTTCTGTGTCCGACTTCCTAACTTAAAATATCTTCTGCACTAATTAGGTATGTTTAAGATAAGATTGATATTAAAAAAGCTCTCTCTCTCTCTCTCAGTTCATTCTACATAATTTACATGTATTGAATTTCAATATGAGATAAAAACGTTCATGTATTAGGGGGACCGGAAAGTAATGTCGTTTCGGTGCATTTCATATTTGTTATCAAGATTTTATTTTTAATCGATAATATATTCACCCTCGTTAGCAACAACTTTTCAATGCTGGATAGAAAATGATTTGAAATGGTTTGAAAAAAAAAATAAATAGGTTTTTAAAACTAACGAATATTTAATGCGCCGAAACGACATTACTTTCCGGTCCCACTAATACGTATTCTGTAGTCTTAAATCCCTAGCATTTATAGGAAATTAGTATGCCTTATTATTATTAGTATTGAATTTGTTCTCACGGTATTTTAGTTGGCGATAACTTTACTCGGCTCGTATTGCCAGGATATTTCTCGTGATGGTTCTTGGCCTGATAGTTTACCCCAGGGCTCGAAAAAACTCAGAAATTTTACCCGTCCCCGAGGACGGCTTGTCCAACAATGTACCCGTCTTCCTTTGAAACTAACCCGTCGTTTCTAAATAAATAAAAATATTATTTTTTCTTATTTATTACAAGCATTTATATAAATTACACAATGAATTAGTAGCTACTAGGATTACATTATGCAATAATAAAAGAAATACTAAGTTACTAATAGTAAAACCTAGCATTTCTTTTATGAAATAATTTAAATGACAAAGGTCAAATTATCTGGAATGTCAATTTATCCGAGGGTCTGCGTTTTTTAAATGAATCAAATATGACGTTTGCCAGTTCCACAATCAAGCCTATGACTTACAGAGGTTTCTGCACAGAAATCTGAAAGGGGTTTTCCATTTAGGTGGTTGTTCATAATTGCGTTTAACGCTTACATAATGTTTTTTTTTTTTTTTTTTTTTTTTTTTTTTTTTTTTTTTTTTTTTTTTTTTTTAAAGTTTATTGCTGAAAAGTCCCTTTCAACTGCTGCATTACTCCCAGAAGGAAAAAACATCAATCCACCATGCGCAGTATGTTGATGTACGGGATTTCTAGATTAGAGGGTCATTTTAGAAGTGAGGCGCTAGACTCTTGTAAGACAAAAATTGAAAGTGTATCACGAACATTAACGGGAAAATGGCCGTCCGAGCGGACGTCTGATTCGAGAAATTCGTTGTTCGCGGAAAAATTTTTGACCGCCGAGGACGGGCGGTTTTTCGAGCCCTGGTTTGCTTTAGTAATAGGATATTTCTCGTCGTAGTTCTATCTGCTTAATAGTTTGATATTACTTAATCCATATCTTGATCCAACATTGATCTTGTAATAAAACAGTTAACTGAACTCTTATTTTGCCGTTCCATTGGAGTACGTCAGTTAGGTGACAGTGCCGGTCGGTAACAATGAATTATCTCAAAAATGGCTCAGATATGAGCCAAGGCCGCTTGTTACAGAGCCAATCCGGTTCATAGCTTTGTTGGCTTTGTAATTGTAGCGATATTTTTAAACTATTTAATTTCTAGTTTCACAATATATGTTTGTTTGTAACTTTAAAATATATATGTATTATAATAATTGTAATATAAATAACTACTCTTTGTTACTTTGTAATATATATTTACTATTTACATTAATAATTTTGTAACAATCGTGTTCACTATTGGTCATTTTCAAAAACATTGTACTTATGATGTCCCATGACTTTAACACTTTGAGGGACAGGAAATTTCCTTTAGAAACAAAAGAACAAATAAACCAGAGATGGGTACTTGCAAGTAACGTCATCGTAGATAAATCATGGCATTTGTTGATTCAGAAGCCAATCATGTTCGACACACACGCGTGACGTCGCTTACAGGTTTCCAATTAAATCAGCTTTAAATCACATGGCTAATCATAATCACTTCTCGAGTTGCAAGTCAAAATTATTTTATCTAGTTTGGCTCGAGTAGAGCAATTTATTTAAATGAATTTGTGGTGATTTAGTTAAATATATTAAATAAATTAATTCAATAAAAATTAACTATCAACACAGTTTAATAATAATAAAAAATAAAAGAAATTATATTAAGTTACAAAGTAGAAAGACAGATAGGATTAGCTACAGCAGCATTTCAAAAAAAGGTGTAAGTTCATCAGTCAGAAAGCCGTAATGAATGTTTTACAATTGGGTATACTATAGCCTACGTCACAGGTTGTGTTATTCCTACTAAATTTAACCCATGAACGGCATTTTCTGCGAGCCTAACTTCAAGCCACAAATGAACAAACGAAGTGTTTGATCGTTTAAATAGCTGCTCGCCAGATTTTATTGCATTATAAAGAAAAG
>NC_092213.1:50141059-50159283 GCF_043381705.1 Parasteatoda tepidariorum | reverse complement strand
GAATAATTTTAGGGGGCAACATTCGTTTCGGCCCATAGAAGGTCCTGTGAGAGATAAAAAATAATTCGATATATAGAAAAAACGGTATTTTATTACTTCAATGCAGACTATTAGTTATTGTAATTATCTCATACTCCAATTAATTTTGTGGTACTTTCACGCACTATATAATGCATATTTATTGTCAAAATTGATTTCGAAAATTTTATATATCTGTAGTTTTTCAGAAAAAAAAGAGAAAAAAAATTGGCATATTTAAAAAGAAAAGATTTGACATCAAATTTTTTAAATTTTTTTTTTCAAAAAATTTCCCAATGTCAAAACTAGTAAACAGTAATAAATTTCATTTATATGAGAGTCGAAATATAATATGCATTTTCCCAAACTGATGGAATTTTTTGTGAGTATAGCTTATGTAACATCCAAAAATGTGATTTATAAAAATAAAAAAAAAATTCATATTGTTAGATCCTGCAAAAAAATCTGAAATAATTTATGTGATTGCATAAAATTAAATTGCATTTATAAAAATGTTTTCAAATTTGGGAAATTCGAACTTAAAAAATGTTTAATATTTCAATTCGATTTTTTTAGTAAAAGATCAACTGTACTGTATACACAAAATTTGAAGTGATATGTCACTTTAAGTGGAAAATCCGTTGATACCTACGTCATGTGAACTGTTCAATATTTTGTCAAAACATTGTTTTCATTATAATATTATTTTTATAGTATCTGATATCCTAGCTAATTTTTGAAATATTTAACTTTAAAAGTTGGCATTAGCTAGGATATCAGGTATAAAGATAATTGTATGAATAATATTTCAAAAATAGCAATGTTTTGACAAAATATTGAACAATTCACAGGGCAATTTTTTTTAATAATATGTTAATTTTTTGGCAAAAAATTTAAATTTTTTTGAAACTTATTTTTTTTTTCATTTTTTTACCAGTTGTGCAATAAAAAAAATTGTGAAAAAAAATGTGTCTATTAAAGCGACAAATACTTACAAATTTTGTTTATATAGTACGGTTGACCTTTAAAGAAAAAAAGAAAATAATTGAAAACTGAAATATTTTTTTAAGTTCAAATTTCCCGCCAAACAAATTTGAAAACATTTTTATAAATGCAATTTAATTTTATGCAATCACAAATTGAAGGACAAATTGGGAAGCACAAATTGAAAACAATGGAACAAGATTCGAGAAGCTGCTAAAAATTTCTACTAGTGTTTTGGATAAATTCAAAAGTGCCTTGGATTCTTCAATAGTGATTCACGATGTAAATATTAAAAAGTGGGCTTTGAAAGCTAGAGATGAGGAGCATTTATCGCCTCACCTGTTCACTGCTTCTTCAAACTGGTTGCATAATTTTAAGAAAAGTCATCGAACTGTTTCCCGTAAAATAAATAAGTTTGTCACCCTAAAACAACTGGACTCGAAATATGATTTACTGATTCAATCTGATGAATTCGTACAGAAAGTTAAATCTGAAATCGATTCAAGGTCTGAAGATTCTCTTTACAACTATGATCAGTCAGGATTTAATCTACAAATTCACGCAGGACGAACTCTCGCATTTAAAGGGGTTCGAACCATCCAATCTATAGCTCAATCTCTTAATTCTATGACTCATAGTTATACAATTCAGCCTACTATATCCGCTAGTGGTAAATTACAATCTCCTTTGTTTATCGTTCTGCAAGAAAAAGATGGAAAATTTGGGCCTATCGTGAAAAAAAATTTCTATCAAGCAGAAAATATAGCGGCATTGGCTTCAACATCAGGAAAATTATCTTCCTATCTTTCAATGAAATGGTTTGAAAATGTTTTTCTGGCAGAAGCAAATAAAAAGTCAGTTTTGTGTTTAGATTCGCGGTCAGGGCGAACAGAAAAACAATTCGAAGAAGTTGACACGGGTGACAAAAACGTTAAAATTTTAAAAAATTCCGGGAAAATACAACCATTAGTTGTAGGTTTTCGCCCTTGGAAAAACTTTGTCAAATATTTTTCAGACATTGTTATACTACACGATTATGACGTTAATTTGCATTTAAGGAATAACGTTCTCAAGCTTCAATCTTTGACTCACAATCAGTTTTCCTCTCCCAGATGTATAAACTTATTTAAATATGCGTGGTACAAAAGTGGTTATCTTGCAGAAAAAGCACCAAAATTTGTAACGCCTGTTGACTTTTGCTTTAAAAACATTGACTTTAACTGTAGCTCTTGCGTGAAATTGGCAATAATTAAATGTTCGTGGTGCAAAATTGTCCTCTGTATGAACCACTTTTTTAACCCACAAAACAAAAGAACACCACATTATTGCAAAAACTTTGAAGAATAATGTATTCTACATCATAAATTTTATGAAGTACGCTATCTGTTATAAATTATATAATGTGTTTTTTTGTTATTTTAGAGATTTACGTTACTATTTATCTTTAATCAGATGGAAAATGAATTAGTTGCAAAATATTTAAATTTTGAATTATATGACGTATATAAGAATATCTTTATGATAACTCATTAATATAGCTGAAATTATAGTTGCAATTTAAATATTCTTTGAAAATCAGAAATTGTTATTTATTTATGTATAGTATGTTTAGAGTCACGTTCTTTAAATAAATTTATTATTATATGTCCAAAATTGTTAATTTTTTTATTGAAACTCTGAAGATTGTATATTTATTCATTACACGAAAAAAATTTTCTTTAATACACTTATTTTATAAACGAAGATCTACCTTAAAAATATTTATATAATAACTTTTGTCTCATTATAAGCTAGGGAACAAAACGTATTTTTTAAGTATTGCCAAAATACTGTTTAAAAAGGAACATCTTGTATATTAAGCATTGATTTCTGGAAAATACACTTTTTTTAAGACTTTGATTTTTTCAAAAATGTTTTCTTATATTTCGACTCTCATATAAATGAAATGTATTATTGTTCACTTGTTTTTATATAAGAAAATTTTTTGAAAAAAAATTTTTTTTTTTTTTAAATGCCAATTTTTTTTTTTTCTGAAAAACTACAGATATATAAAATTTTCGAAATCAATTTTGACAATAAATATGCATTATGTAATACGTGAAAGTACCGCAAAATTAATTGGCGTATGAAATAATTACAATAACTAATAGTCTGCATTGAAGTAATGAAATACCGATTTTTCTACATACGAAGCTAGCTTGCTCTNTTATTTTTCTGAAATGAGATTCTTTTTTACATAAGATATCAACTTTATAGCTCTAATTTTTTTTTCATATCCACAGTCTTATCACTAATCACAATGCCATTCCTGTGCCCTGTGCAACATCCATCATTTTGATCTGCCATCTTCTTCAATCCCCCCTGATCTCAAATACCACGGAGGGAATTTTCAGGGAAAATATCTCTTTCTTTGGGGATTGTGTGCTTGCAAGAAAAGACAGTTGTTTGCAAACTTCAGTGTTGAAAGATTGTAGGAAGATATCCACAGAGGGTTTTTTTCCCACACGACTGGGATTTCTTATTGAAAAGTGTAGATTTGTTTTGTTGAAACATACCTATTCCTCTAAATAAGAGACCTTAGAAATTCATACGTTTTTAGAATATTTTTAAAACAAGAGTTTTAGGTGTTAAAGCGATACAATTATCGACATATTCAACTTTCGTCTACCATAAGGTACCTCTTGATAGACTAAAGTTAACATGTCTTATATACTAGTTAAGTGGTATTTAATATTTATAGTGGTAGTTACGCTACATTAATCCACTTCCAGAATTTTATCTGTAATAGAATTCGATGAACGAATACCAACTAATTAATTTAAGCTATTTATTTATTCATTTTAATTATTTTTCAGCTCGCTATTTTTTCCCCTATTGGTCGGGGGAATTAAATTAATTCATCGGATTTTTTAGAACAAATCAACTACTTAATGTGGATCATCCATCGATGTTGGCGAGTTCAAATCCCGTCCGTAGGTCACCAATAAGGGGTTATAATTATCGACCTTGTCAACTTTCAGCTATGAAAAGGTACCTTTTGATCTAATCATGTTATCATGTCTTATATACTAGTGAATTGGTATTTAATATTTATAGTGGTAGTTACACCACATTACTCCCCTTCCAGAATTTTATCTATGGATAGAATTCGATGAACGAATACCGCTGGTTGATTTAAGCTATTTATTTACTTATTAAAATTCTTTTTTTTCCTTTATTGGTCGAGAGAATTCAATTACTTCACCGGACTTTTTAAAGATATTTTGTGAGCGAATCAGCTATTTAATGTGCACCATCCATCGAGGTTGGAGAGTTAAAATCGCGTCCGTGGGTCACCAATAAGGAAATATATTTATCGACCTTGTCAACTTTCATCTATCAAAAGGTACCTCTAAATAGTATCAAGTTAACATGTGTTATATACTAGGGAAGTGGTATTTAATATTTATAGCAATAGTTATGCCACAGTGTGATAAACTAGCAGAGATAGTTAAAATTCTCGTTTATACAGTAACATTTAAAATAAAATATTTACATGCATATAGAGCTTGTTTTTGCAGAAGATTGTAATGTTTCTTTTGGCTATATATATATTTTTAAAAACGTTTTTTTTCCATACGTAATTGAACCATATTTGTAAATAAACTTCAAATAAATTTTTAATTTTCTAATTGTTATTTTTAGCAAACATATGTTACGTTAAACCCTTTTTCACTTAATCACACTTAAAATGATTTGAACTCTTTCTTGGCCAGTTGCCTAGATACTGTTGATAGGTGTGGTTTTCCTTATCTTTAAAGCAACTGAAGCTGTTTTTGGAAAAAGCGAAAGGTCAGTACTTTATATAGATAAATATATACATACATATGTGTATGTTGTTGAGATATTCGTAACAAGTAAATCATAAATTTTTTTGAAAAATGCACTATTTAACTTATTTAGACTCTTTTATTTAGTCAGAATTTCCAGATGCTTTTTAGTCTTTTTTGAAGAAATCAAAAAAATTTCAATAAATGATATCGAACCGCGATGGCCTTCCAATGAGTAACGAACCGGGTTCGAATCCCAGTCGATACAAATTCCGCATAAGACTTGCACCGACCACAGTGCTGACGTGAAATATCCTCAGTGGTTGACGGATCATGGGTGAGAGTCCCCTTGCCGTCAGGCTAACCGTGGGAGGTTCTCGTGGTCTTCCTGTCCATGTAACGCAAATGCTGGTGAGCTCCATCAAAAAGTCCTCCACGAATGCAAATTTCTCCCAATACTCGATCCAGGAGTTCCCTTGTCTTCTGGATAAGGTTCAAAATTCCAAGACTGTGTAGTGGAACATTAGTAGTCGTAAACCCATAAAACTGGATCGGCTGTTCAACGATGGTTATATTAAAAAAATAATAATAATAAGTTGCCTTAATATTCATAAAGTTATAATTTGAATTAAACCCGAAATTATGTCTCATTGCTTAGTTTGAGTTGTACATAGTTTAGATTGCTAAAAAGAACTCTTCAGAAAAATCAGGTGTCCTTTAAAACACATTTTGACAATATTGAGGTTAGCTTCGAAATCGGGGCAAAAGCTTCACCCTAGAATATCCTACGTTATGATATAAGAGTTGCAAAAAAGCCAGGCCGGCTAGTTTTTGTTTAAAAGACAGCTTTTATTTTATAAAGCTGGTAACATTAAATTTTTTATGTTTCATTGCTCAAAATTAACATATACGTAGTTAAATTAATTTTATTAAAGACTAATTTTCAGTAAAATAACACAAGTAAAATATGTTATGATACTAATTTTACTACCTCTAAAGTACATTTATTCCATAAATGATTAAAATGTTATTTATTTTAATAATTTATTTACTGCTACATATTTTGCTTGAAATTCTTTTAAACTTATTTCATCATGTTTTAATTCTGAATTGATTTCTGATTGTAGTCAAGCTGTTTCGAAAGTACAAAATTGCGGCTCCATATTATTCCGATCATACTATCACATTAATGTAGTAATTAATTCCCAATTTTGATATACCTTTTATACTAATACAGTTTTTTAAACATATTATTTCAAAATAAAAGATGGATGTTTTTGTTTTAGCCGGTCTTTCTTAATTGATTTAAAAGTAAAAGTATAAAAAAAAGATTTTTTTTTTTGGCTTTGTTTGGCTAAAATCCGGGTAGAAAGCACAATGCATTTGAAAATGTGTTCAGAATTAGTCTGAAATTTTTTTTTTAAAAAATCCTACTTTTCTGAAAGGAAATCTTGAAAGATTTTTGAATAACTATACGTTTTAGAAGTAAAAATTTATAACATCATAGCAAATAAGTACCAAATATGGCCGCATCGTAGTGAGTAAAACCTGCGAAAATGTCAAAACAAGACACACAAATCATTATTTGTTTGCAAATAATTCCAGCTGATAATTGATATCAATACAAATTTTAAATTAACTTTCGAGGAAAATGTTTTTACTATGAATGAAATCAATTAAGTGTAGTGTATCTTAGGGGTCATGTCCAGGCTAAATTTACGTACCTTCACAAATTCAACTTTAGGTAAAACGGAAGTTTCACAAAATACTTTTTCTTAAAATTTTAATTTTGTATCCCATAAGAAATGATCGATCCATATTTTTGTGTTGATTTTTTAATATAATTTCTAATTCTCACAAATTGGGTCAAAAGTTTTACAAAATAGGTACTTCTCAGAAAAACCTAAACAGACCCCTGGTTGCGGCTGAGGTTCTATTATCGGTGATGTCTAGAATCCCAGCCATCTTCAGATGGATGGGTTCGAGCTCGTCTGAGAATTAAAAGCAGTCGCAATGCACCATCATGCTTTTGGAAAATTAAAGCCTTAACTTCCTTGACCAACTCCTTACTCTTGCAAGGTTGTTTTATTTTATTTATTTGATAAAACAGATTAGTGGTGGGAGTTGAATTCTTGCCCATAGATGGCGCTACTGGAAACTAAGAAAAATTGCAACAATTATTTGTCAATAAACCGAATATTTTTTTTTTTTTTTTATCACCCACAATAAATCTTGTCTTCTAATGATTGGATTTTTGCAAACCAGGAAACAATAAAAAATAATTTCAAAAAATGAGAACATTTTATTAATTAGTTAATGATAAATATTTTTATTAAATTTAGGAATCAGACACCTTACTTTCTCTCTCAAAAAAATTTTTTTTTTATACTTGTGGAACAAAATATGGAGAGTAATTAGGCAAATTTGGAAAATTTGACCTAATTATTTCAGTCAGAAAAATAGTCAAAACTTTAGGTTGCTTAATGCTAATGTTTCTTTTTGTTCTAATGTTTATTAATAGTAATAATTTCTAATGTTTATTAATACGAGCATTCCTAATAGTTTTGCATAGATTTAAAATTTTATTGATGTATAGCTAAATGTTTCGGGAGTTTATGAAGTGAATCAAAAAAATTTTGAGCACGCTTGAAAGCTTGTTTATACAAAGATAATTTTTTATTATTTTATTTGCATTGTAGAAATTCCAGATCAACTTACGGTAGAAAGTACGGCGCTCCTAGTACAGTATCTGTAAGAACCATTTTACCATAAAATCCATGTTTACTGTAAAACTTGATACCTTAATTTCAGTAATATTTATTTAATTAGAGTGATAAAGTGATTTTTTCAGTAAATATTACTGTAAAAATTACGATATATCAGACTTTTTATCCCGTAAAATATTACAGTAAAAGTGGATTTATCGGTAGAAAGTACTGGAAGCCTGAGTGCCGGTACTTCTTACCGCAATTTGATCCGGAATTTTTAACAGTGTAATAACGGTCAAAAAAAAGTTTTGAATTATAAGGAATACAAATTCTTATATAATTTTAAAGTTTAAAGTCTGTAATTTTAAATAACAAATCATAAACGAAATTCATTTAATAGTTCTTAAGAAATCAAAATTTAAAAATATAAGTCTTTTTAAATTTTACAACACATCAATTTAACAGATTTCGCTCGTAAAGTTTGTTCTGTTTAAGCACTTAGTTTTATATCTATATATATTCGGGTTTACGACTATTAATTTCAAACTCCGCAGCCTTGTAGTTATAAACCCAATCCAGAAGACAAGGGAACTTTTGGATCAAGCATTGGAACAAATTTGCCTTCGTGGAGGACTTTTTAGATAGAGCTAACCAGTATTTGCGTTGCATGGAGAGGAAGACCACGAGAACCTTCCACGGTAAGACTGAATGCAAAGGGACTCTAACCCATGATCCGTCTACCACTTAGGATATTTCACGTCAGTACTGTGGTTGGTGCAGGCCGGATGAGGATTTGCATGCACCAGCCATAGCTGGGATTGTAACCCGGTTCACCTCATTGGAAGGCGAACGCTCTATCCCCTGAGCCATCGCGGCTGTTAACTTAGTTTGAAAATATCATGATTTGATAAAATTATGATATTTTTTTCTGACATGCTGTTTCAGAGTTACAAAAACTTGTAAAAATTTTCAATGTTCATTTACCGCTGCAATCATCAGTGGTGCAATAGCGTTTGTCTTAATATGTTTTTCTATATTTTCAATTGTGACTTGATCAATGTGAAGGTGTTCATTAATTCCAGCATTATTGATGAGCAAGTGTAGGCCTTCTTCTCCAACGTTCGCATCGACAATCTGTCTGGCAATTTCAATTTCTTCCGGATCATTGACATCTAAATTAATTCAATAAGATACACAAATGAAAAATGCTAATTATCTACGATAACAATGTACATAATTGAGGCAAATGTATGTAAACCATAAGTTGATCTTAAAAAGTTTATAACATTGAGTTTTTAGATTTTTATAATAAGCAAGAAATTAAACTGACGTTTTTCTTCTGAAGACGGTAACATTAACTTTCTAACAAATCAAACCTTAAATTTAGATAACTTTTAAAAGCAAAAAAAGAAAGAAAGAAAGAAAATTGTGCAATAGTTCAAATAATAGTACAAATAATAGATCGTAAATGAATCTACAAAGGTGACCTAGTAAATAATTGTTAAAAAAAGAAGTCAAGTAGTTAAATCGATTAAACACCCGTTACCTTTTCGAGAAAATAAGGCCCAGATCAATAAGCAAACCAAGATTGATGGTAAAATACGAATAAAATATAAAAAATCTTATTACTTTTGACTGTACACCCACGATTTTTAATTTTAAAGTTCAGTTTTGTCCTAATATATGTTACGTCTAATATAGGACTTAAAATATCTTGTTTTTTCTACTATTTTGTGTGTTACATTATACTATTTTTAAAATATTTTATATTCCTAATATAATGGGATAAAAGTAATATAAATCATATTTTAAAAACAAATGCGTGAAAATCTAATTGTTTTTAGTAAATAGAGAAAGTTTTGCTTGCTTTTTTTTTTTNTTTTTTTTTTTTTTTTTTTTTTTTTTTTTTTTTTTTTTTTTTTTGTAGAATTTATGATTAGAGCTAAGTAAAAAAGAAATAGGGATAATGATGAGAATATAGGCAAACATTGCTTACATTATGGTATTAAAATTATTGAATTTAAAAAAGAATAATTTTAAATTATTAGAATGGTTATCTGTGAAGAAAAAAATAAATTCTTTATTCCTGAATTGGTGTATTTTATTTTGAATTGTTAAGTGCAATGAGAATTACTCATGCAGTTATTTATAAATAAATATCCTTGTTTTGCTTTATTAAATATATTGTTGTTGAAAATGTAATATATTTTTAAATTTTGCTACTTCTTTTTATTGGCATTTTTCTTAAAAATACTATCATAAAATTAGTCGAAATATTAAATAAAAAATAGATTACTGACTGTATACAAACACAGTTTAAAGTTTCAAAAGTCGCTATTGGTAAAAAAAAGAAATTATAAAAAAATCTTTATTCGCGGAACCGTAGTGTCCTATCCACAGAACCCTAAGGTTCCGCTAACATCTTTTGGGAACCGCTGCTCTAGCCCATGAAAATAATTTTTTTCTCAAACAGTTCGAAAAGTGGTATGCAGTTGAAGCCTTTGATGCATATCGTGATTTAACTAGCGTAATAACTTCTTTAAAATAAATAACGACATATTTAACCTAAATTTACTGAAAATAATTAACGGAGTACTTAATAGTAAAACACATTAAGTAATTAATGTTCAAAATCTCAGAGAAAATTAGCATTTTAATTCTGAAACAATATAAAAATATTTTTCTTATCAAGCAGAGAGAAAAAAATTTAAAACTTATATTTAAAATACTAATAATAAAAATAAATAATACTTACCCATTTTAATTAAGACTAAATTTGTTTTTTCGGATTTCTCTTGCAGAATTTTAAGATCCTGATTGAAATAATTGCATAATATTAAAAGATACAGTTTGTTTAAAATTAAATTAACTCTACCAGATGAAAAAATAAATAAATACTAGATTTGTTTTTAATAAAAACAAACTTAGTTTATTATTATATTTTCTTTAAGTTCAATATCCTACTAATTTGGAGTTAAAATTGTTAGTTTTAAGAGCTAAGCTCATGAGTTGAACTATTAAATAATAATAATGCATAATCATACAGATAAATAAAATTAGACAGGTGTGGCTGGTAGTTCTAATTGCCAAAAATAAAGCATGGCGAACAAGGGCGCCGGCAGCGGAGTGCAAGGGGGTGCACTTGCACCCCCCTGGCTTTTTTTTTAAACAATTAAAGAGATACAGAAAAACAATTTTGTTATAAAAATTTTTTATTAAACATATTTTTATTGAAAAGCAAATAATTAAGTAATTATTGATACATAACAATTGAAAAATTATTTAATCAAACAAGAATAATAATCTTCTTGTTTGCTGTCCAAATATGTTAATAACTTTTTCAATGAGTCAACTTTGATTCTTTTCTTATGCAAACTGAGCATGCACATACTTGGCAGATATCTAAGCTATATTTTTAAATTTCATTAAATAAAACATAAGTAATATTATATTTTCTATTAGTTATTTAGTTTAACAAAGGTGTATAACACAAACTGACTTCTCACAACTGTGAAACTTCATCAACACAATAAATACCAATGTTAAGCGTGCACAAACACGTTAGTATACGAAACTATTGTTTGTAGTTATTTATGTTTCAAAGTCAGTAGTTATGCCAGCGCCATCAATACAGTTTCTCGCGTGGCAAAATTTGCAAGTACAAGAAATTCGTACTTTTTTTAAAATATCTTGTTAACAATGAAGAAATGTATCTTGAAAAAATTGACAGATGAAAGTTTATATAATACAAAACAAAATGTAATAACAGAATACTTAAATAAAAAATAGGGGGGGGGTAGTATGTTAGAGGGTTGCACCCCCTTTTTTATTATTCTGCCGGGCAAATTTATCTATACTAACAAAAATAATGAAAATGAGAAACAAATTACCTGCAGTGTGCTAGCGTTACGATAAGTGGCGAAAATAATGCTCGGTGGGTCATCGTTGGATATGAATTGCCGTACGAATTCACAGCCAATTCCTTTATTTGCGGCGGTAATAAAAATATTCTTGTATTTCATACCGCAATGTTGTTGAATTCAACAGCAACTGAAGAACGTAGAATGACTAGCACGTTCGCGAGCAGTTTCGTCCTTGGAAATACGGAAGTGCTGCCCAAAGCGAAGGTCGCGTTATTGGATATAAAAGTTTTGACTCCTTTTTTTATTTTCTTGTTTATAATATAGCTACTTTTTATTTATTTTTTTATTTTGCCGGCAAATGAAAAGAATTTTTGTTTTCTACTTACTTAAAATAAACTTTAAACTTTTATCATTTTTTTTTTTTTTTGTACAATTTATTGATCTCATCTAACTGATAAACGAATCAGGAAAAAATAGAAGGAAAATACGCTGCGTTTATTGTGAAATAGTCAAAGAACAAAATGGCATCATCTTAAATAACTTTTATTCTAATTATTGGATTATCACGTACTAAAATGCAATTTTTGTGTTTTGAAGAATACGCTTTAAATACGTTAAGGAAAGCGTAAGATTGGGTCTCATTGCTGCGTCAGTATATGCTCATGTTCTAAACATACGTACAAGGTTTATCAGATGATATGGCTCATCATTACCCATATCTTCTCATAATATTAACCTTTAATTGTTGTAATTGTTATAACGTATTACATTACCACACGGAGCCACAAAATCCCAGACGAATTAGGGGTCACATAATTGTGACCTATTGTGCATGTACACTTTATGCATATTCGCGGAAATAACTTAAAAGCTTGAATCCCGTTAATTAGCAGTGGTATGGCATGAAGCAATAGACTGCTAATTCCAAGGGCGCGGGTTTGAAACCAGGGGCGGTACTGTCGCAGTATATGTGAACAACAAGGTTTATTATAAGCTAAGTATTTTTTATTTTTATTTGAGATTTATTCTATACTGCACGTCATATCTTTGGAACTAACGTTGTGTTTTTAGTCTTATCTAGTTCTGCAAGTTAAAAATACTCTTAGGATCATTTATTAAAATCATTTACACCAAGAAAATTTGATGAAAAAAAAAGATAATTTTTAGAAAATAATTTTTCTTTAAGAATGATAAAGAAAAAACGTTTAAATCGAAAGATTTTTGCTTCTCTCAAGTAATGCAAATTTTAAAGGCTTAACCAAAAAACATGAACAAAACCTCTAACATAATTCCTAATAGTTAAAAAAGTAAAAGACGTCGCAATTTTTAATTTTTCTTTTCCTTAAGAAACTATTCAAAGTCTCGGTTCTAAACTAAAAATGTACAGAATAAAAATAGTTATTATTAGGGGCCAACCTTTCGATCGTTCTCCAGAATTAACTGTTGGAACTGTATTTTTCAAGTGACAACCTCCTCCCTCCCATATTTTATTAGTCAAAAATCCAAATCCACCAAAATAAGAGATATTTTTATTCGAAGAAAGTACGCTATTATGTCCGACATCGCTACTTGTAACACTAATTAATTAGCATATTTAAAGTATGCATTGTGAAAAATAAAATTTTGGCTCATTATATTTTATTAATTATTAACAGTTCTAATTCACAAAAGTAGTTCGATCTTTTACTCAATTTAATCCATATTTTTTTCACGTTTTTATGTGTAATTAACGCATTAATATCCTTAAAATATTTCGATAAAAATTTGCTTTTATTAATAGGTATTGGTTTCACAGTTGATATTATTTTCTGTACAGTGCGGGGGGGGGGGGAAACGGAACTCCTTGAATACATTTTGATTTAAGGATTGGACTTTCGCGTACTAGGACAAAACTATTATGCTAATTAATTAGTGCAAACGATATTTTAAGGTATAAAAGACGATATTTTATACATCAGACGCAGAAACAAACTTTAATTTTCTCTGAATAAATATATCTTTGATTCGACAAAATTTGAATTTTTAATCTTTAATATTGAGGTGAGGTTATAGCCACAATTTGGAAAATATGATCTCAATAATATGGGGAGTGTCGTTGAACGTTTTGTTATGCTAATTTCACTTCTCCTTTTGAAATTGACGTTCAAAAAGGGTCTTGCACGCAATTTCTTCAATCGTTTATCCACAGATCCTATTTGAAAAATATTTTTTTCATATTTATTTATCATTCTTTACTGTTTAATTTATTAATGATTGAAATTTTTTTTAAATAATAAGATTTCACATTTTCACTTCGATTTAATATACTTAATTTTAAATGATAATTTAAAAATACTATATTTCTTTTTCAAATGGCGAATTATGCGGAAATTAACATTGAGGGAATAAAACTTTCGATCTTTTTCCTGTTTTAAATATTAGTACCATTTTCTTCAGATATTTTCCGGCATTCACAGATATTACTTATTCCATATTATCCAGATACTATTGGAACCACTTGTTTCTAATTGGGATTATATTTACCCTTTCACGTACTGTGGGTTAAAGATTCAAATCCATTAAAAAAATATAGATTTCTTCGCAGGAGTAAGTTTTGTGTCCGATTTCGTAACTTAAAATATCTTCTGAACTAATTAATAGGTATGTTGAAGATAAGATTGATTCCTAGAACATAAAATTCCGATCATTAGATCACAGATATTAAAGCTCTCTCTCTCTCTCAGTTTTTTCTACTCAATTTATATGTATTGAATCTCAATATGAGATAAAAACGTTCTTATATTAGTGGGACCGGAAAGTAATGTCGTTTCGGTGCATTTGATACATTAAAGATATTTTAAACATAATACCTATGTAATACCTTTTTAATACGTCAGATACAGCTAAATTGCTACGTCAAAAAGTTCGTTGGCTTTTATTTTACCGCAATAAAACCAACTACTAATTGATAATAATTTTTATTTATCTAGTTGTGAAAATAGGGCTATATTTAGTATAGCACAGCTGATGAAATATACTGTCGTATCAGCTTTAAATGACGTCATGATTGTAAGAATTATTTTCGTGATACTTGTAAAAAGAAAACAACTCAACAGCGATGGAAACAGTTTTTAAATTCTTGTAAATAATGGTAGTTGATAGAATATGTAATTCTGATAATTTTTTCTCTTAAAAGTCATTTTGTTAAGTTGAATATTTGATTATTTCTTTTGAACAAACAGTAAAAGAATCTGATTGTCTCATATTGTATGTGACATATACAGTTTTAGAACTACTAATAAAATTCAAAGTTCTAGTGAAGTGTGCAGTTCTAATTACTAGTAAAAATCAAAATTTTAATATTGACCCAGTTTTTTTCCATTCTTTTACGCACACTCTGTTACCATAATTATTGTATTAAATTATTCTGTTTAGTTAGAAAAAATGTTTCCCACGGCTCCCTGGTTGATCTGTAGCTAAGGTAGCTATTTCAAAAATTGTCATTATATTTGCTGTATTCTGAGAAAATATAGCTTTGACATGGTAAGGACTTTTTATTCACTTTCTAGATTCTGGATATGTTTTATTCTTTCTGTTACTAGTATGTCTGCTTTAAATTTATTATTTTAGTGTTCTTTTGATTTTTTTTATTGCAAGATCAATTTGCGTTTTTCAGTTTCATTTAAACATTTCGTCTTTTCTATTGAACCTGTCCAGGTAAATTTACTAGCAATTTCTCTTTTTCTCTCTGTTACTCTTTCTCGGTGTCACCATATTCATGGTAACTTTATTGACTAGACTCTTTATTTGGTATATAATTAATTATTAAATTTATTAAAAATATTAAAGTTATTGAAATAAATATAGTTGATATCAATATTTGCATGACTAAAATTTAGTAATTTGTAATGCAAGAACTGTCAACCTTCTCCTTTGTTACTATTTTCTACAATTTGTTAAGCTTTCATTTTCCTACATTAATTTAACAAGAAGCAATTTTAGTGATTTTCAGTGTAAATTTGACTAGAAAGTAAATTGCTCACTGTTTCAGGTAACTTATTTTTAACACTTATGAACATTGATAACAAAGGGAGACATAATGCAGATTTAAGTAGTGTTTTATCTTTTTATGTTCAAAATCAAAAAGTGCACTGCTGTTTTAAGTTTTATGAACAAAAAACATTCCAATTGCAACTGATATCTTTATACTTAGTAATTTGAATATTTTGATTTTTTCAATAAAATATTTTCTAAACTCACTGAGAAAAATTTAAGGTCAAAAATACTAGAATATGGTAAAATTTATCGCGTTTCTGGCTCTATGGAAACACCAAAAAGCTCAGTAATTTTAACCGAAGCTCTTTTGCAATGATTTTGGTAAAATTAAGAATAAAGTATCTATATTATATAAAACGCTAATACGTACGTATGTATCAGTAAAACCGATGATATTTTTTTTTTCGCGCTGGCAGCAGTTTTCATTTTTAATTGATTGGATTCGGCGCGCACGAAGAGCACGCAGTGAGCATCATATGGCTAATCTATATTATATAAAACGCTAATACGTTTTAATTGATAGGCTTCGGCGTGCAAGAGCACGTAGTGAGCATCATATGTCTAATCGGGTGAATTCTCACCGAATTATCAAAAAAATTCTCACAAAATTATCTTCATCGAAGTCGATGCTTTACATTCAGCGTTCAGTACTATTTCATATTGTTTTACAACACATGGTTTTAGCCCTCTGGTGGGAAAGACTTTAAAACAAAACTTACAACAGTTACTTTTCTCAACAACTGAAATTTAGAATAGTGTGATTAAGAAAAATATGTGAACTGTTTGCAATTTCAAATTAATATTGAAATGCACAGGTTTAGAATTTTCTACAGTGAAAAGCTTTCGGAACCTCAGTGTTCAAAAAAGTATACAAAAACTAGACGTTAAGAACGTATTCAATGAGCGAGCAAAGCGAGCATCGGATTGCGAAGCAATCCGAAATGAACTGCGAAAGCAGTATCGGGGGTTGGCGAGCGCCAGCGAGCAGGGGGCGAAGCCTCCTAGTTGTTTTATAATCTGTGACAAAATTTGGAAAATGTCAAATTTGGTAATTTTATCTTGATGCTTTAGAGCAGTGTTCCCCAACCTTCTAATCGCCGCGGACCAGTCAACGTTTTAATAATTTTACAACGACCCGCTAAAGGGAAAGTGGACGTTGATTGTTTACATTTTAGATGGTGCTGATTTCATAATTTTAATTTAATTTCTTTTAAACATGCCTTCAAAACAGAATGGAGTTACATGCGCGGTATGGGTTCGGCTTCAGGAGATGAGTCTTAGTGTTAGATAAAGTCTCAGATTAAGTTTTATCCTACCTCTCGCCCGTAAAAAAGTCGCACAAATTTGAAGAAATACACCATAGTAAATAGAATGGAAATAATTAAATTTTCCAAGGGGCGGCTGGGTAACATTTGATCCCCTGACCGGTAACGGTCTGCGGCCCAGGGAATGAGGACCACTGCCTTAGAAAACCCTTTATTCCGTTAAATTTACTTTTCAGTTATGTATTTTTAACGAAATGTGTGGTAATGAGAATTATAATTTTGAAACCAGAATGTCTGGTAAACCGTACGAATGGAAAAACTATCAAATGAAGGGTTTGAATACAGTATATTTTGGTTTTATTAACCAAAATTATTATTATTATTTTTTTTTTGTTCTACTAGAAATGTCAAAACCATTCAGTACGGTAATTTTATCAGAATGTTTTTCACCGTGTGCCTATTTATTTTGAAAATGACCCATATCTAATAATATATAAAGTCTATAATAATACATAATGTCTATTAGTTGTGTACTTTGGTCTATTCATATCCAATGAATTTTGTTTAATTTTTCAGTTTTATTTATAAACTTAACGAGAAATAGATAAAAATCTTCACACAAATATTTTTCTTAAAAAAAAAATCTGATCTTTTTTAATCGGTAATCAAAAAGGAATGGTTTTTCCAAATCGGTCTATGAACGCTCCATGATGGTCTCTATTAATTTGCTCTAAAGTCTTAAGCATTGCCGAGATGCTTTCTTCCGGTGTTATTTCTGCTAAATCTCTGTTGCCCATGTCTGTTTTAACCCAACCAGGGTTTATCATCACAACCAGTATGCCTTTGTCTTTTAGAGTTGATGCCAAAATTTTCATTGCCATGTTCAAAGCAGCCTAAAATAATATTAATAATAATATTAAAATATTAAATAATAATATTAAAAAATAATAATAATAATAAACAATAAAATACAATTCAAAAGTACAGGGGAATATCCTGGTACAACTCAAATAATATGCAAAATTTAATAAGCTGGGCGAATATACTCATTTCATGTAGTCAGCATTGCGCACAGGCCGCCTGTATTTCACAGACAAACTGTTACCCTTCTGTTACAGACTGTTGTCACAGACAAACTGTCCTTCTGTCACAGACAAACTGCTACAGAATTGAAGCCGCGATTAGGGATCAAACCCCGGATTATTAACCAAATATTTCTATGGTCAGTAATTGCTTTTGTAATGATAAATTAATTTAAAACTTTATCTATAGTTGTTGATAATTTATAACTTGCACATTTTAATATTCCAAATGCAATCATCATCTTTTCATTGAAAAGGTTACGAATCCATATTGTAACATATATTATTCATGAAAATCAGAATAATCTGTTGGTTGTGGTAGCCATATATGGCAGTACTTTTACTTTCGTTACTTGTACCGCCGGTACAAGTAAAAAGTACGTACTTTTACTTGTACTTCGTTACTTTTTAAATTTAGTACTTTTACTTGTACTTTCGTTACTTTTTTAGGGAAAAAGTA
>NC_092213.1:50121680-50140736 GCF_043381705.1 Parasteatoda tepidariorum | reverse complement strand
TGCATTTTTTTGTAACATATATTACTCATGAAAATCAGAATAATCTGTTGGTTGTGGTAGCCCTGTGATTAGAGAAATGAACTCCGGTTCAGAGGGGCCGGTGTTCAGTGCTCGACTTCGTTGATCCCAACTGAGTACATGCGCGATATACAAGCTCGTAAAATTTGTGGAATCGAAAGTCCCGTGTTCGGTCTCTGAGCAGTATCATGGTTATAAGGATCTGGGGGAAAATTTTTACCCCTTCAGATTTATGTCTAAATTTAGGAAGTGGACTCTCGAATGAGTGTTGCTGACATTTCTCCGTGAAGTTTTGAGCTAAGACGTACTTTAACCTTTGCGGTGCTTTCTAGTCAAACGGAAAATTCTTGCCTTAATTTGCAAAAAAAAAAGAAAAAACAATGGCTGGTAAGCTTAGCTTGTCTAAGTGTCATTAGAAAGGAAAAAAAAAACAGAATAATCTATTAATATATCTATCCATTTAAACAGTGACTGATCCTTTTCTAAATTTTTCATATCTATTTTTATTTGTGCCGCAGTAAAGACACCGTCCCCACTAGTACACCGAAGTCAAGCATCACTGACTACGGTAAGTAAGCTAGTAGGTGACCACTTTGATCAGCCTGCGTAGGAACCGAGGGTGATGAGCCGTATCGGTCCTCGTTAAACTGCTCGACCGTAAAGTGCTCGACTTTGTACACGGGTGGTGGGGCTACCAAAGCAGGAGAGCTCTCCCCTCTGCAGAGGATCAGAATTGCGATGTCATGTCTTCGGATTATCCTCAAGAATGTTTCTCAGACCGTCGCCAATAGCCCATTGTGCAGCTCTAGTGCGACGTAAACGAAGTTTATTTTGGTTGGGCTTGTTATTTGGTTGGACTTGTTATTCCTTAAGTTGTTATTTTCAAAATCATTTGCTTGTCTACATCAGTATTATATGTAAATATTCATGGTACTTTAATTTTCGCTACATGATCAACTGAATTATTTATAGATATGAAAAAGGAAGAAATTTACTTAAAAGAAAAAAAGAAGGAAAGAAAACAAGCTATCTTCATTAATGTGTTGGGATAGAAGAGTGTAATGACTTCATTAATGTAAAGAACAGATTTGATTTTTTTCAGAGAACAATTTTCAAAAATTTTTGTTTAAAGGTGGCTATTAAAAGTATGTCAATTTAATCATTTGAAACCATGGTGTATCATAGATTTTGTTTCCGAAAACACATTGTTTTTCTTAATAAATATATTCCAAGTGGTTCTAATTTTTAGTCTTCAAAAAATTAAACCGCAAGCTAAGAAATATGGAGCACTTAGTTTAGTTCTGAATCTAAAAAGAATTTCTTTTAATTTTACAATTTGCTTATTATGATAATTTCATGCTATATAACTTTCATTAATAACTTATCACATGAAAAATAATTGTACTATTTATAATTTGATAAAGTTTAGCACATTTTAAATTACAAGACACAAAAATTTTACTTTTGAGTTGATGATATGCAAAATTTGAACGAAATCGGTCGAATAATTTCTGAGAAACATAAATTTGAAAATTCATATTTTTTAATGAATTCAAAAATTTACGTTTTCACAGTAGCTAAAAGTTTATGTTTTCAGAAATGAAATGAAATGTTTTCAAATAAAAAAAATTTTTTTTGAAACAATGATAAATAAAAATGCCCTAAAGAATAAAAATTATAAAAAAAATGCCCTCTTAAACACAAGTAGTGTCCTTTTAAAAATAAACATTGGAAACGCATCAGAAAATTGTTAACAATTTTTTTCAATTATAAATGGTACTTTAAGAGAATCCTTGAAGATGGAAACAATACTACATAAGAAAGATTAAAGGTATATTGTATTATTGTTTTTTTTTTAATCAAGATTTATTGCTATGATTATGACAAATATAAATTGTATGTAAACTAATCAAACACACCTTGCTTATTTTATATGAGGGTACATTTAGATCGAAGAAATTATTTCCTGTGTTTGTAATGCTTCCTAATAAAGAAGATATACTGAGTAAGACTACTTTATATCCGTCATTTTTTAATACTGCTTTCTCTAGGAAGGGTTGCATCACCTGTAAAAATACAGTGTTTAAGAATAACACATAACAGTATATTGTTCAAGTAACAGATATCGATGTATTATTTAGATATATCAGACAATAACAAATTATTTTGATTTGATTGCTAATAATTATATCGTTAAGCTATAATAGGGGTTTCCAACTGGCTGCCCGCGAAGCTTTTTTTTGTGGCCCGCGAACTAAAATATATTAGCTGTCATTTTTTTGCGGACAATTTTCGTAAAAAATCTATATGGGTTTAAAATGCTTTTCTTGCTAATAAAAACCTAATTTCTTCGTTTCTGTGAAATTTAACATACCAAGGGTGCAAAAAAATTTATTTCTCAGGTTTTGCATCCAAGAAAATATTTATTCAAATGCAAAAATTATCGTGTATATTGTTCTTTTTTATTTCCTTTTCTTGTATTTTGTGAATATAAATTAGCATGTGTGTATCAGAAATTTTCTCGAAGAAATTCTCCGATTTAACTTTTTGAAACCACTCATTTTGGACGAAAATATTTGCACACACATTTGTAAATTTTAAATGCAAATATCTATTCTCTGGTGGCTGCAGCAGACAAACCTCAATTTTCTCATTGAACATTTTGTGTGCTACTACGTTAATATCAACATTTTTAAAGTTTTATATCTTAACAATTAGATATCTGTTGCCCATTAATTGTTTAATACATAGGTGCACATTGAAGTTATTGTAGCCCGAATTTTTATTACTTACTTAATATTTTTAAAAATATTTTTAAAATCTACTTAATATTTTAATTTGTATTTCAATAGTTTTGTTTTGTAGAACTTGGTAAAAATCTGACAGTAATATTTAATGTTCCTTTAAACATAAGAGTCCAACATAAAATTTTGATAAAGTTGCGGCCCGCCATTTGATTTGTGTTTTTAGTTGTGGCCCCCGCGTCACGCTTGTTGGAAACCCTAGAGTGCGGAAACCCCTGAGCTATAACATCTAATAATACATTATTCAAGTATAAGAGATAATATTATTACTGAGCATTGATAATAGTATATACTTATTGTTGAGATTTTACAGATATATCTGTATTCTATAAAAAGATATAGATTACAAATATTGTACGAATATGACAGTTAATAATATGTTTTTCAGATATAAAAGATAATCTATTGTTTATGCAAATTAAATAATAATACAATATTTAGATCAAACAAATAATAATGTATTGTATAGATACAACAAATAATAATTTGATTATAAATAAAGTTAATAATATATTGTTTGGATAAAACAGTCAATAATAAACTGTTAAAATACAACAATAAATAATATATTATTTAGATTTAACAAACAATAGCACATTGTTAAAATACAATAATAAATAATATATTATTTCATTATAAGCGATAAGAATATATTGCTGTACAACAGATAATATTTTGTTTCGATACAACATATAAAAACATATTGTTTAAGTTAGATATAAATATACAGTTTTTAGGAAATTTAAATGTTACTTATTGTTGAGCGAAGCTGCATTTATTTCTAAATAATTGTTTTAGTTTGTTTTATGCTTTACAGAAATCTAAAATTAATTTACGAAGTATTAGACTAACAGTTGAAAATCATTTATTTTAATTAATATCGAAGATAATCTAACGATTTCTAACTTAAGTTTGAAATTAACTTTTAACTTTTAACGTTTGCCTTTTTAGGTTTTAAAAAATTAAAATTTAAATACGATAAAGCTCAAATATTCATTTGAATACAAGTTTAGAAAGTAATCTAAAAATTACTATATGCATAAGGAGCGTTGTTATATGAAAAATTGAAACTTGTGTATTAAATCTCACAAAACAGACTTCTGAGCTTGGTATAATAACCTTAAACATTGTTAACTGTAATTAATAATGATTATTAATGCTGTAGTAATTATTATACATTGCGTAGACTTCCCAAACCATAAAAGTAATTTTGGAAAATCAGCTTTAATCAAAATACAAGGATTTTCTTTCGTTCTAATTTTACGAATTTAACTAACCATTCATAACTTAACTTAGTATTTCAAAATTATTAATCAGCTTTTATAATTTAATATTTGAACAGAAATAAATATTATCTGAGTACTAACTAATAATGTGGTATAAAAATTACGTACACGTACAAAATGTTTCGCAATGACCACCCTAAATACATTCATTTTTCAATCTTTGCAATGAAAAACAATGCACTTCAGTGCCATAAATTAATTTTCAGGTGAGAATTAATAAATAATGAAACTTTGTTTGGGTTAATCAGAGCAAAGAAAGTACAGTAAAAATGATCAAAATATAAAAAGTTTCTTTTCCTGAGAATGTAACCAAACAAACTCGAAGAAATTTCTGTAAAATTTGGAATGTTAACCGTTAATTTATATGACAAGCATCGTTGAAATAAAAGTTCAGTGCCCATAAATGCAACGAACTTCAACAAAATTTTTAGAATTATTGTTGCGCGTTTGTATATGCGGACTGCTCCCTTAAGAGGACAAAAAAAAAAAAAAAATAAAGTTCAGTGCCGCAATTGTAATGAACTTAGCAAAACTTGCCGAATCGACAGCCGCTACGTTATATGACCAGCTACCCGAATTTGTTCTCATCCCGAATTTTTTCTCATCCGCCGATAAAGAACGACTCTCTTTAACATTAGTGATTACGAATAAGCAACTCCCTTACGCCTCGGCAGATGGCAGCACTACACTACTGTTCACCATCATTCTACAAGCAAATAAGCTTGAATTCCAAACAACGTCAAGACCTATGATGAGCACGATAACTATTATGGTTAGTGGCCATATATTTGCAAGAAAAAATTTACGGACAGACCTGTATTTTTATGGTCATAATATTTTTACGAGCATAATTTTATTTTTGCATTCAGAGATTTCAACTGGAGCATTTTTTTTTTTTTTTTTGCCACTGACAGCGAGGAATAAATATAATGTAAAAGGCATTCCAATCTCTCAGGACAAAAAAAGAAAATTTTATTATTTTAAACTCTCCTTTACTTCGATCAACCTAAAAAGTAAATCGTTAGAGTGTTTTTCTTAATGTGCATTTCTTGTATAAAAATCCAAAATATATATTTCAAGGGTGGATGATTATTACGGCGCATTCTGTATCCATATATACAAAGGAATTTAAATATATTCCGATGACACAATCATTCGATGTTTTGGTATTACCTTAGACAGCATCATGGGACCTACGGTATTTGTCTTGAAATGTTTCTCCAAGTTTTCGACTGTCATATGTTCTAATGGAAGGATTTCAAATATACCTGCGTTGTTAATAAGTAGATGCAGACCCTCATCCCCAGTGTTAGCTTCAACAATTTTTTTGGCAACTTCAATTTCTTCCGGCGCGTTTACATCTAAAATGAAAATTTTTTGACAAATTATTTGAGATATAAAATATTATTACAGACATAATTTTTCATGGAGATTTTGTACCTAAATTTCGTGGTACTTGATAGAACAATGTCATTGTACATGTCGCAAGCAAAATATCAGCTTAAATTTGAAAATAGATTATTTTTACGTGATTGAATCTTGAATAATGGCATTGGGTTTCTCTTATTACTTCAATTTGTAATCAACCTTAATTGCAGTTTGTCTGAGTAGGGCAACAATGTATCAAATTTCAATATAGTTGAAAATGCTTGATTGGGGGATAATATTTAAGTGGATAAACAATATGAACAACTTTATAAGGTAAATATCTAATTAATAAACATAATAAAACAGGTATTAGGAATACAATTTTAAATTTATTACAAAATAATTATACTACTAGGGGACTCCACCTATTGCACCCACCTCACGCCCACCCCCGTAATTGATTCTTATTCGTAATTGTTTATTTTTTTCAAGAAAGCAGAACATTTTGGTTTCGAAATATACCATTATTTCAGATTTATGTAAGAGCAGTTTGTTAACATGTTAATCGAAACGAAATGGACAATTAGCTTCATTTGAAAAATAATCATCTGAACTTGAAAAGAAAAGCTAAAACTTACGAACACAGAATTAATGACTCAATAAGAAAAGACAAATGAAAAGTAATATTATTTGTTGATAAAATTTATAAAAATAAATTTTTCATAACAATGTATAAATCGTTAACATTTAAAGCAGAAAAAGCTGAAAAATTACCTAAATTTGCAATACTTTTTGAATAAATGAGAATTTAAAAAAAAAAAAAAAAAAAGCAACANAAAAAAAAAAAAAAAAAAAAAGAATTGTTAAAATTATGACGCAAAATGGCCCTATCAGCAGCAACGGACCTACAGCATCAACTTTGTGGTTGCATTTCAACGGATTAGATCGTAGATATTTTTTTTTTAACTGCAAATTTAGCAGTTAAATATTTCTTGAACTAACAATCAAAAAGTAATTTTTTTTTCATGCATGGAACTCTTTGAACACTTTCCTACACATCTTCTAATTTCAAGTTTCTAAGTCTGAAGATTAAGTCAAGTTTCTAAGTCTGAAATTTTGAGCAACAAAGC
Organism: Parasteatoda tepidariorum; assembly: GCF_043381705.1. Taxonomy (NCBI): domain Eukaryota; kingdom Metazoa; phylum Arthropoda; class Arachnida; order Araneae; family Theridiidae; genus Parasteatoda; species Parasteatoda tepidariorum. The sequence continues at coordinate 50,134,130 of NC_092213.1, read as the reverse complement.
AAAATGCAGCGTAAAGCAGGAAACTGAGAAAAAATTCACAAAAAGTACCTAAAATTCGAACTAACTTTCGAACAAATTGGAATTTCGAAAAAAAAATCTGTTAAGTTTATGGGCAACCGTGGTTCTCTCAATATTTCATCTCTGTAATATCATTATCTTGCGACCTATAGAACTTCCCCCCAAGTTTAGTAGTCAATAATTCTAGAAAAATTATTGAATGTTTTTTTTTTAAATCGCAATTCCTGTGTAGTTCTCAACACAACTTAACAATTTAAGGTTTCCCAGTCTTATAGCAAAATGTAGCATTAAGTTAAACACACAAAACAGCGACTTTGGACCTTACGATTTTTTAATAAAGAGAGTAAAAAATTAGGACATTTGAACATAAAATTAATTAAATAAAAAGATTTTTTAGGTGTTCTAATGTATTGCATTATTTTTAAAATTATTATAATCAATTAATTTTACATTCAATTTAAAAATGCAATTAAGTACTGCATTAAGAAAAACAAAGTTACTATAGCAAAAGTATATACCAAAAAATTTTAGTGTTGGTCTAAGAAAAGGATAAAAGAGAATATTTATATGTTATATATAATGCTATATCAAATGTGTCAGAATTTTGTTATTATCAAATATTTTAAAATTCAATTTCAAAATGCAATTAAGTAACACATTAAGAAAGCAAATTATGACAAAATTTTATTGTGGATTGCGAAACACATAAACGGATAATTATGTTATCTCCTTCGTAAAAATCAGTCTCTAATCGTCTTAACACGAAATCAGCTTTAAATAGTTTTAACACTTACCCATTTTTATAAGAATAAGTTTAGTCCTAACTGCATTATCCTGCAATGCTTTTAAATCCTGCAAATGAAGTATTTTTCATTAAATAAAAGATAAATATGAATAGTTTGGTAAAGTTAGCAAAACAAATATGAAAGTTTTAATAATACATTTTAAAAAAAATCATAAAAACTAGAACTGGTTTCAGAAGCCTTAAAAAATTTTTTGACAGCTTCAAATTTAAAAATCATCACGAAATTAAGTATTTTAAAGGATGCTGTTCGCACCATACTTTTGCATGGTGCTCAATGTTGGAACTTCTGCAAAACCGTAATAAAAAAACTGCAAACATTCCAGAACAAATGTCAAAGAATTATTTTAAGAATATTCTGGCCTTAACACTATTTCAAATGAAGATCGACTAACAAAAGCAAAAATAGTATCCATTCATGAGGAAAATTTGAAGAGAAGATGGAGATGGTCTGAATTTCGTTTAAAACGGGATAGTCCAGTTAACGTCGCACTTACTTGGGCACCTGTTGGAAAATGTTAAAGAGGAAAGCCAAAACTTACTTAACAAGGCACTAAAGCAAAATTAAATGGATGGAAGGAGGCAAGAAGAATGGCTCAAGACAGGGGTGCCTGGAAAAAAGAGACTAGTGGCGTTATGTGTCAGCTGACGCAAAGAGGATAGGTAGCTTGGATACACTTTTTAAAGTTTATGGAAAAACCCTTGAGTAATTTTTTAATGTTATCATTATTAATGACGTTAGCTGTTACAAATACATAAACTAAGAGTATTTTCAGTTTTTTGAAATTTTATGGCTGACGCAAAGAGGATAGGTAGCTTGGATAAATTTTTTAAAGTTCATGGAAAAACCCTTGAGTAATTTTTTAATGTTATCATTATTAATGACGTTAGCTGTTACAAATACATAAACTAGGAGTATTTTCAGTTTTTTGAAATTTTATGGCTGACGCAAAGAGGATAGGTAGCTTGGATACATTTTTTACAGTTCATGGAAAAACCCTTGAGTAATTTTTTATTGTTATCATTATTAATGACGTTAGCTGTTACAAATACATAAACTAAGAGTATTTTCAGTTTTTTGAGATTTCGTGCTTAAAACATCAGAAACGCAAACATTTAAAGATATAAATTATAATCAGTATCATTAATTCTAAAAATAATATTTACCAGAACAGTGCTACCACTCCTATAGGTAGCAAAAATAATTTTTGGTGGATCTTCTCTCAATATTAACTGTCGCACAAATTCATATCCAATTCCTCTATTTGCACCAGTAATGAAAACATTTCCGATTTTCATTTTTAATGCTCTGTAACTAACCGATTTCTAATACGAATGCGTAATTCAAGGAATGAAATATAAAAAGCAGCAATCTTAGATAAAAAGCTGACCTTGGCACTATTTTTTAAAGGGTTAAAGTTCCGCAGTCAAGAGTAACATAGATACTACTTTATTTTGAATTGATATCAAGAATATTAGGTTCGAAAGAGTTTACCCTGTGTCAATTGGTATAAATTTAAATGCATAAAAGGATCAACGATCTCTTGACGTAAACTCAAAAGCAAAAGTGATAATCCGACATTTATGTTCTTATTATTGACGATAAGAGGGAGATATCATAGAATCTCAGACGGAATTCATTGGTTTTATTTTTTTCTTATCAGTTCTCACATATATATTTTTGTCTAAATATTCAAGCAAAAATAAATCAGATTTAAAATAATTTTTGGCAAAGTAAATACACCGATATTTAAACCATTATTTTTTTGAATCCGAACAAGTTCAATTGGAGCTAAAAAAATTATTTTTTTATCATTTTAATAATCATTGTTGCAGTTTAATTTTTCATCAAATGATAGTGTTAAAAGCACCACTCAGATTGATTAGTCTTCGCCAATACTTTTAAATTCATTCTAACATTTACCTTTAATAGCCTCAGACTTATACCACTTTCCAAGTAGAATTATTTCTCACTCAAAAGTAACGGCACATTTTATAATCTATAATATAAATAAAAAATATTTGTGAAAAAAACGTTGCTTTAATTAAAAGACAACCTCCCTCTTGTGGTCATCATAAAATTATTTGTAATTAATAATACACTGAGAAAAAAGTATGGTCGAAAGATAATTGTAAAATCTACTGTTTTCTGGCTCCACAGGAACACCAAAAAACGAGGTATTTTTTACCGTATAACTTTGGTAAAATTAAGTTTCATGATATGTGATAAAATTTGGTCAATGTGTTATCATGTTCCTTTAAAGCATGGCATAAGAACTATTTACTCAGTTAAATTTACTTCTCAGCTTTGAATTTTTAACTAAATGTGTGGCAATAAGAACTATAATTTTGAAAAACCAGAATTTTAAATAAATCGTTACCTTATGAAAGGATAAATTACCAAATGAGTGGTTTAAATATTGTATTTTTTTCAGAAATAAATGAATTAATATTATTGTACAGTACAGTATTTTAACAACAACAAAAAAAAAAATCTCCTTGTAACATGAATAACAGCCGTTTACTTGCTTCATTTGCTGCTTTATACATAACATTCTGGAAAGATTTGGAGCACGTAAATCGTACACTTTGGACTGTGCTCCAAATTTTGTGAGAAATTAAAAATCAATCTGCACAAAGAAATTTCTAAACATACACTGATATCCAAATTAAGAGGATTTTCAGATTCTTGAAACTACGAGACAGATTTTAGAGAAATTTGGGGGGACCATAGGTTGATATAATAAGAATAAAATAACTGTTCTGCAATTATAATACGCGTATATGATCTTGCTCAACACTCTACGGAGTCAGAAGATAAGAAATAGTGGCCACAGGAAAAAATAAAAAATGGTTCAGTAGGCAGTATGGCTTCTTCTTACAGATGCTATGCAAGTCATACAACGTAATTTCATATTGGGATTAATGTAGTTTAGAAGTTGCGATTATAGTTCTCACTCAGTTTCTGGTCCTATATGCGTTTTAGGGAGGAATTTCGAGTTCTAGTTGCCCTCCCTAGGGCCTTCTGATCATGCTGTACGAGATTGAGATCTGGAGACTGACTACGAATATTTTCACTTTTCAAGACATCGTCGATCAGATAAGTTCTATGAGGCTGTACATAGTCGTCCATTAAAATGAAATCAGTCCAACTATAACCATGAGAATCAAATCCAGGGTTACAAGACATTATCCCCATATCTCTATCTGCCCATATATCTGCTTAGCCCTATACCTCATGTGGAGAGAACCAGTTTTCCATTATCAGTCCTCCAACATCCCAAAAGTGAAATATTATTTTTTTTTTTGGAGTAATAGTTATGATTATTTTAGACATTGAATTTTTGGCATTTAAATGCGACCATTTTATTAAATTTTGGAATTCTAACCTTAGATTCTTAATCCCTTACCTCAAAATCCCTTACATCGACAATTATCAATTATATTTGTTCGACATGTTCAATTATATTTCTAAAAAATATAATTGAAGTATCAGTTTTGATTAGGTAATTCCGAGCTATGAGAATATAGAAGCTTTCCATTTTCTGTAGTGGAAATGTGGCTTTGGTTTAAAAAAAATCACCTTAGTTAAGTTTTTAAAGTTGTCATTGAGGTGTATACTATTTTTAATCAATACTTTGTCATGTTTTTTTAAATTTTTTGTCTTATAATTGTCCATAAAAGCTATGATTTAAAACGTTAATTATAGCTTTATGTATTTAAAATGTCTTAGCACTATCTTGTTTTGGTATCTCATAGACTTTTTCTAAATTTTGTAGATTTGATAACATTTGTATTTTTTGAAATAATATCCCAGTGTTTTTGAGTCTGACGAATTTTGACAATCTCTAATGATTTACACGGATCATATATGCATTAGATATAATAATAATGAACAACTTAATAATTGCTATCTTCTTATTTTGATTTTAAAAAGTGTGACCTTTTACCTCCTATTAATTTAATTTAGATCATAATTCCTTCGCTTAATTTTCAACAATTAGGCTAGCGAATGTAATATACTACCAAACATTACATTTTCACAATAATTAATTTGCTTAGTATTTGACTCATTATTGTTTGTATAATAACGTGTTAAATTTTTAATACACTGAGAAGAAGTTTTGCTCAAAACTACCGGAATATGGGGAGATTTACCATGTTTTTGACTCTACGGGAACACCAAAAAGTTCGATAATTTTTACCGAAGCGCTTTGGTAATGATTTAGGTAAAATTAAAAATAAAATTTGGTTTTTAAAATATGCGATAAAATAATGTGGTAAGATTTCGTAACTTTACCATGATCCCGTAGAGCATGGCATAAAAAACATTTATTTGCTTAAATTTATTCCTCAATTCCGTATTTTTTACTAAACGTATGATATTAAGAACTGTACGTTTGAAAGCAAGAATTGTCGGTAAACCATATGGACGAAAAATTGCCAATAAGCGGTTTAAATTATCAGAATTATGTTTTTTCTTTCAGAAATGTCATTATCAAAAAGTATGACAGTTTTACCGAAATTTTAATTTCAATATTTTAACTCATTATATGTTTAGAATTTACTTTTCATCGTAATTTTATAGCTGATGTGTATTGAGGCATGAATTTAAATGAACAAAACAAGAAAAAATGATGCGTCAAAAAAATTTTAAAGTTTAATAAATTTTATGCTCCTGTCTCAATATTTTTGTTTCTTGCATTATTGGACCAGAATCGAATTTGACCTAAGATCCGTAGAAATCTTTAGGAGGCCTTGATCTTCCTTTGATCGATCGCTGCCTCTTAATGAAGTTCAATCGATTCTCGGCTATTTACGGCCCTGGGGATTTGAAAATTCTGTACATTCACAGAATACCTCAAAGCATTTCACGGGAATATGGTTTTGTTTTCCGGAAGTAAAGGTAAGATTTTTTTTTTTTTTAAGAGAGAAAAAAAGATTGCATAAAGAGTAAAAATATAAGTCGAAATTTTGCTTTTAAATTTATTTTTATTCAAGTATTAAAGGAAAAGTAAAAATTAAGAAATGGAATGCGCATTAACTCATACAGTTCATTTTGAAAATGAAAGAACCATTTTCTTATTATTACCTTGGTAATAAACAAAAGAAGGAAAAGGGAACTTCGCGTATTTTTGTTCATAATTAAATTGAAACAATCTGAAAAACGAGTTTTTTCTTGAAAATTATAAATTTTTAGTGATACTTTTTTCGCAATTTAATGGGAGTTTATTTTACCTCTTATATAATACAAATATGACGTAATCATTACATTTTCAGACAACGGATGATACTGAACTTTTGACAGGAAACTATATAAGGAAATATATAAAAAATATCTATAAAAAATTATATAAAAAACTTAAAATAATGGAAATATAAGAGAAAAAATATTAAAAAAAAGTTGTCTCTTTACTGATAATTTTATTTATTTATGTTGAATAAACAATTTCTGAAAATACATTACGTTAAAATAATGAATTTTTAACAAGTAACTGTTAGAAACACTTGACGAAGGAAAGAAAACTATTTTATATATTGTGTTTATTTATTTTAAATAAATCATTTTTCAAAAATGAATAAGAAAAACTTTCTGCCGCTAATTTTGATTATATTTTTTAAATGTTAAGTACGGTTTTTTTGTTTAAAAATTATAACAGTTAATACAAACGTATTTTTCAAAGAAAAAAAAAACAACCTGTTATGACATTAACTGAAGACGATCCAATTGGACATAATCCAAAAAGATGTCTCGTATTGTAATCATTGTTGTCCAAAGCGTCAAAGAAAAAGGAATGCATCCAAAAAGTGAGCTATTTGACTTCTTATATTTTGTTAATGCGTTTTACTATTGTCGGGATCAAACGAGATTGAATGAAGCATTATTTAACCACGTATCCGTTGAAATATTCTCTTGATTATAAGGGGAAACTATTTTCTGATAGTTTCTAAAAATGTTCATTTTCTACGCAAATATTCATTTTTTTATGAAGAATGAAAAGGTTTTTACCAAAATTGTGAATTTTAATAAGCACTTTTTTTTTATTTCTTTGACATTGTTTGGATTGAATGCATCAGATTTTTAATGTTTGCTGGTTACTTGAATTTTTTACGTGCGCTTGAATCAATTAATCTCATATTTCACTACTAAAAATTAAAGATAATAGTTTTGGAGAAAGAAACTTTAAAGATGCAATTAATTAATTATTCAAATGTATTTTTTTTAAAAAAACTATGATGTATGATTCATTAATCTATGCTTTGTTTATTCAATTTATTTGAATTTTAGTTACCGTAGTTTTAGTTTTCTCTAATTCAAACTTTTTATAACATGTCTATCGAAGCATTAAATTGCATCGGTTTGCTAGGTTTTTAAACTTAAAAATATGTATGCGTTTTCTATTATACTTTGATATTTTTTTTATTGGGAAATATATTGAATTTCAAATATTTGCAGATTTTGTACCTTATTCTGATTTAGAAAATAGGTTAAAATATTTTTTTGAGATTAAAATATTAAAAATGGCGATTAATTTAGGTAGGCATAAAGCCTATAACAACATTAACATAAAGCCTTAGCAATTTTTTTAATTAAAATTGAATGTCATTCAAATTAATTTATTAATTTTATGTACTTAATTGTTTACCGATTTTGCCCATGTTTTTTTCTCTCTCCAAAATTCGTCATAAAATGCTTATTTGTTTTTTAACTCAACAATAAAAGATTATATTACAGAGAATTAATAAATTTTAAGTTTAAATAAAATTCTATATTTTTTTTATTATTAATGTTTATGAAGTAATAACTTTAATAATAAAAAAATATAACATTAACAATAATAAGCGATGCTTAAGTACTATTGAAAATTTTAGTGTCTAACAAAAAGTAAACAAATGAAATTAAGCTATGTGCTTTTTTTTTCCTTTTAATCGCTAATTTGGTTTAAGAATCCTGGTGTCTTGCGTTCCCCGAATTCGAATTAGATTTAAAATAATTGTGTTCAAATTTTTAACCCTAGTTCGCTTTCTACTAATCGATAAAATAAATTTTTGCATAACATTTTTGTTATTACTGAAAACACCCTGATTATTTTCTTGCAGTGACTTTTTTAAAATGCTGTGCTAATAGCTATAAAAAAATCCCGTTCTTCTTATAGGCTTTCTCTGTACATTTGATGGTTTAAAGCTGAATTATTGACAAAACAATTTTTTGTTTTTCATTCTAGTTATAAACGGAATAAAACCGCCTGTTCAAATTCTTTTTTTTGCCCTTCAGTCTTGCTTACCCTACGATAAATTAAGCTTTTTTTCAAATCATTGTACGTTTATTTTCTCTAATTGCTCTTATTTTTCAGCAATTATTTTATGATTTTGAGCATCGTAAAAATAAAACTGTGATTCGATTTTATTGTCAAGTAGATGCTCTACCTGATTATTATATTTCTTTAGACATAATATTCTGCTAAGTTAAGTTGTCAGACATTTTTATACTGATGAACCACTATAGTTTTAAAAGCTTTTACACTTAAATATTATTTCAATAAGTGAGACCTTTAAGATCTAAACAGTTTAAGATTTTTCCTCATACTAAGACACTAGTACGAAGAAACTAAGACTCTAGAGCCGTGATGGCTCAGGGGATAGAGTGTTCGCCTTCCAATGAGGTGAACCGGGTTCGAATCCCACCAATGGCTGGTCGATTCGAATCCGCATCCGGCTTGCACCGACCACAGTGCTGACGTGAAATATCCTCAGTGGTAGACGGATCACGGGTTAGAGTCCCTTTGCCGCCAGGCTAACCTTGGGAGGTTCTCGTGGTCTTCCTCTCCATGTAACGCAAATGCGGGTTAGTTCCATCAAAAAGTCCTCAACAAAGACAAAATTTCTCCCAATACTTGTTCCAGGAGTTCCCTTGTCTTCTGGTTTGGGTTCAAAATCACAAGTCTACGGAGTTGAACTTTAGAAGTCGTAAACCCAAAAATTGGGTCTGCTGTTCAACGATGATTATTAAATACTAAGACACTATAGACCTGCGGTAGTTCAGAGGACAAAGCGCCTGAGGTAGTCCAGGTTCAAACCCCAGCGTCGACTCGCCGTACGAATGCTGCTCTCCGCTCGTATCGACCAACTTGGTGACATAGTTAAGTTTATAGAATTTTTTGTTAAAATAACTGCGTTTATTTGTTAAAATAACAGTACTTATCGGCTGGAAAAAAAGCATGCATCTATTTTTAAAAACAGTACTTTTCTGTGAAATAAACGGGTTTTCACTGACACACCAGCTTACAGTTTGTTCCCGTGAACATCACGGATTTTTCTTTTATAGAGTAAGAAATGTGAGAAAAAATGTTTAAAAACTTTTAGACTTCGTATAATTGTTTTAACTATTTTCTGTAAGCTATATTTTCGCATAAATATAGCAAAAAACACTGATTTGCTTGAAACCACTTGAATTAAACTACAGTAGTTGAATAACTTAATATACTGATAAGTATAAACACGTTAAACTTTAAATATCGGGTAAAAAACTGCGGATGTTACAAATTGAAAACAGTTTATTTATTTTCGATTTAAAAATATTGTATTAGGAAGTCATTGAACAGAAGTTAGCAGAAAAGGTACCAAGTTATTTTTTTATAAAATTTTTAATAAGCTTAAAATTAAAACAACAAAAGAAAAAAAATCGTTAGGCAAAAATAAGCTGTCTTTTTTCTTTATGGCATGATTCAATTTGCGGTGCCACGTATTATTTTAAAACATCGTTATCACAAAGAAAGCGATTCCATAAATAGCTTTTCTATAAAAACGATTCTATAAATGCGAAATTTATACAAATCGTTTTCAGAATTTTTTTTAAATATATAAATGGAGCATACGAAGATTTTTGCGATATAATTAATTTGTAATAGTTATTTGTAAATTATATAAACTTAAAAAGCTAACTCAATCATATTTCTTTTAGAAAATATTAATTTAATAAAAAATATTATTTTTATCGAAATCAGAATATGTGATTCTTTATGGCAACATTGTTTGAGCTTAATAACAGCATTTTAGAACTTGTATAGTATCGTTTTTCATTTTTTATTTTTACCAATTAGAATATTATATCATTAATGCCTTTCACCAGAAATCTGAGTAAGCATCTTGAGATTTTCTTTAATCTGTGCATTATTTCATTCCATTTTCTTACATTTTGCTTAAATATTTTAAAGAACAGTTGAAAATAACCATTTCTGATAATTTATTCATGAACACTGTTTCCATTTCTACTCAAAACAAATTATGAATCATTTTCTGTGAAAACAAGATATTTCTTATTTCTACCATCCAACTCAAACTTTTTTTTTAATTGTAAATAGTTTAAAAAAATCAATTTAATAGACTCCACTACCGGCTCACCTGCTTAAATTGAGTAAGTTCCAGAAATACATATGTTGATTGTATTACGAATGAAATAGCGCTAGTTGATAATGAATTTTTCTTAGATCACAATATTTTTGGGTTTCCATTTAAATAAATTTCCTTAGTTAATAAATTCTTCGAGAAAGTAAAGTTATTTACAAAAGCTCTATACATTTTTCAATATATGTAAAGATGATTTCACTTTATTGCGTAAAAACCGAAGAAAAAGTGTTATGTAGTATAATGTTCTACTGTAGCGTAACTACCACTACAATTATTAAATTCCTATTTACTAGCTAAATTCCTATTCCTATTACACGCTTTCACCGACTGAAATCCCCACTTCAATTTGAACTCACCTAGTTTGATGGAAGGAAAACAGTGAACAATTAAATTGCTATTTAGGAATGCGACATTGTCCTCCTCTTACTGTTGCTACTCAGTCTCAGTCTCGATCACTCACAACGGGATCCTGAGCACTCGACTGTTAAGTGCAACACAGGAGCGACCCCGCTAACAATCGTGATTTTAACTCACGACTAGCACTCAAAGTCCGGTGATCTTAATACAGCTCTCCGGTCCTCTTGCAAAACAGCAATGAATTAACTAGTGATATCCATTTATCAAATTCTATCACAAATAAAATTTCTGGTAGGGGAGTACTGAAGCGTAACTACAAAAATTATTAAATTCCTGTTCTCTAGTATATAAGACGTGTTAACTGGATTCTATAGAACCATGATACATGAAAGTTGACATTGTTAATAGCCCAACCCCATACAGCAATCTGAATAAATGACTTGATTTTCCATAAAAAGTCATAAGTTTTCCTGAAAAAAAGGCTTTTTTATGTGCTTGCCTGATGGGAAATATTTTTGACAATTATTTTTCTCGGGATTTTTAAATATAAAATTGAAACATAAAAAATTGAAACATAAAACTTACTAAACTTAATACTATATCTTTTTAATAATGCTTTCTTATAAATTGAGCAATTTGTTGGATAAACTTTATTTAATGCATCTATTGAGCTGATTCTTTGCTAGCAATATTTCTAAATCATATTTATCAACTGTAAAAAGTTGAATAAATAAATTAATAAATAAATAAACAATAAATCATATTTCAGAAACTAAATTGAATTTTGATTCTCGAAACCTGTTAGATATTTATCTTGGTTCCTTGGAGTATTAATCCAATTTTCCTTCGAGGAGAATTTCATACCCGTCGAATATCGAAGGCCGTGTTACTAGTCTGATCGTTTTGAAAGAATTCTGAATGCTCTGCGTGTGTAATATGCCTGATTCTTTATCGTCTTACAAGATCATTGCCAACAAAACCAATTATTTTTATTTTTTGAATCCGGAATGAAAAATGTAGCAGAAGAGTACCGATTTCTGTGTGGATGCTTGTTTCTGTTTCTGTTGGATCGTTAAACTAATTAAAGTGATTCTTCGCTTACCTGACAAAGTACCAATCTTCATTTCTATAGTTCTTTCTTTTTTCCCTTTTTCCCCCCCTTTATTTTAATGGCAGACACAAGCATTTCATGTTTTTATTTTCTTGCTATCTTCTTCTTCTTTTCAACATTTGTATGGTTTCTGGTCTGTTGCTGGTATTAAAGAATAAAATGAAAACAAAAGTAATTTGAAAGCTGATGGAAGCTATAGTACGTGGTGCCTTACAAAATTATAAATTTCTCATTCATTGTTCGTTATAAATTGTTCTTTTCATTATAAATTCATTGTTCATTATAAATTTTAACGCTTTAAGGTAAACACGTAAGATAAAAGCATCACTGGCTACGGGTGTGCGGGTGGGTGACCACTTGGATCAGCCTGTGTAGGGACCGAGGGTGTGCGGTATTGGTCCTCGTTAAACTGTTCTACCGTAAAGTGCTCGACTTCGCGTGCAGGTCGTCGGGCTACCGAAGCGGGGGTGCCATCCCCTCTGCAGAGGATCAAAATTGTGATGGCATGTCTTCGATTCATCCTCATTGATGTTTCCCAGACCGTCGCCAATCGCCCATTGTGCAGCTCTAGTGCGACGTAAATGAACAAACGAGCGAATATATATGACATAACATAACATAACATAACATAACGTAACGTAACGTAACGTAACGTGACGTGACGTAATATAATATAATATAATATAATATAATATTATATAACATAACGTAACGTAACGTAACGTAACGTAACGTAACGTAACCTAACCGAGAA
>NC_092213.1:50111200-50121660 GCF_043381705.1 Parasteatoda tepidariorum | reverse complement strand
AAGAAAAGAGAGAGACTAGTTCTGTTATATATAATATAATATAATATAATATAATATAAAACACAATATTATATTACACTATACACCGAAGAGCCATTACATTATGACCACCCTTCAAATAACATGTAGGACCACCTTTAGCCCTCAAAACTGCTAGCACCCGCCGTGGCGTGATTCCACAAGGTGCTGATAGGTAGTCTGAGGTATCTGGTACCAAGCGCTCACCAACTGGTCCTGCAATTCCCTCACATTGCGAGGGGGTAGCGTGGCAACACGAATTTGGTTTTCCAAGTAGGATCACAAATGCTCTATCGGATTAAGGTGAATTTGGGGGCCAAGACATGACTTGAAAGTCACTGGAATGTTCCTCGAACCAATCCATGACGATTCGACCCTTATGATATGGTGCATTATCCTGTTGGTAAACACCCTCCCCCGCAGGAAAAACTGTTGAAATGAATGGATGAACCTGGTCTGCAACTATGTTCTAGTAGCTTACAGATGTCAGGGATTGTTCTATGAGGATTATGGGTCCTAATGTGCCTATGAAAATATTATTCTTGGGCGAGAAACCATGAAAACCTGGGTGAGCCCATTGCTTTAGATGGCGGGTGGTCATAATGTAATGGCTCTTCGGTGTATATTAAAAAAACTATACTTGCTAGGGATTCATTTACCGTGGTTAAAAATTTCAAATAATGTGACCCTTCATTTAACAGCCTATAGTTTCTTGAACACTAATATTTAGAAGTTAAAAATTACTATTTCTAAATCTACACCTTGTAAATGATGCTTAAAAATATTATGTTTTAGATTTTGGTTGATCTTACTGTGGGATTGCCCATATACTTAATTATTGAACTAATCACAACGCTTTTTCAACAATAATTTCTGAAACCATCAAGATTTATTGATTTTAGTAATGTATCAAAAATACATAAATAAGAAATTACGCAGCAGTTTTTTTTTTTTTTTTTTTTTTTTTTTTTTTTTTTTTTTTTTTTTTTTTTATTCTAGATGAATTGGAAAACGATACCAAAATCTTTTCAAAGATTACTTTTGATGTTGAGTTGATTTTAATTTTAAATGAAAATTTATTCAAAAATAAACGTTTACAACATGCATAAAAAGCAATATAATGAACTTGCAAAGCTTTTGTAAAATTAAATTATTTATTTTTTTTTATAATAAAACGCTATTTATTAATTGATATTAGCTATTATCGCATAGCTCTTTTTAACATAAAATGTGTGCCCAATATTGAATAGCATATTTGCGATAGTATTGTATTGCTTTATGCCAGACATTTAAAAAGCCAAGACAGACGATAAGTCAGGATAAGATTTCGAAGGAAATGAGATTCCGGAGGGGAACCTGACGCCGGAGAATAATAAATTGAGGCGTCGGGAGGGGGGTCGTGTTTCAAAGTAAACACAAATTTGAGTTCAGATAAACGTCATTCTATAGTCAGAGCGAGTTAGAAATGTGTGACTCTTCCACGAACCGTCCGGCAGGTAAAATTATGCCTTTCTTTTCTCTTATCATAACAGCAATTATTTTTGTAGATTTCTTACAGTATTTTTCAAAATGAAATCTGCATAAATAAGAATTTAAAAAAATAAGAATGTAGAGTTAATTTTAATATTATAAGTATTCACTTTATTTTGAATGCTTTGTCCAAAAAATTTTTAATGTCAACAATCTGTTTATGCTCCTGTGTCTTTTCCGCGCTGTGAACAGAGGAATCAACTAAAAACGTGTTCTTATTTTATTTTTCATTTTATAACAGTCGTTGAACTGTCTACCCAGTTATTTGGGTTTATGACTACTAATGTTCAACTCCGCAGCCTTGTATTTTTGATCCTAATCTAGAAGACAAGGGAACTCCTGGATCACATAGTGGGAGAAATTTGCCTTCGTGAAGGACTTTTTGATTAAACTAACTCTCATTTGCTTTACGTGGAGAAGAAAACCACGAAAACCTCCCACTGTTAGCCCGGCGGCAAGGGGCCACGATTCCCTACGTAACGGAAATCCGGATTTAACGAAGAAATCAGAAATATTAGGTTAGTACTAATTTAAGAGTACAGCTTGCTTTATACGAGAGAATCTCGGTTTTAGACTGAAATTTTTTGTGATTCGTGTTATTCCTACTAGATTTACTCTCTGCAACACAGCCTTCTTGGAAAAATACCCTTTCGATGTTTTTCGGGTCGACGAATCCCAGAATGATCTCGACAATGTTTTTCAGGCCACGAGTCTTATCCGACGAACGATAACACAACAAAAAGAAAATAAAACAATTCAAAGAACTTTTTATGAGCACTCGGTTGTAACGAGCTAATATTGCAGTCCATTCGTGTTCGCTATAAGCGAGTTCGACTAAATATGATAAATGAAAACTATAGTTAGCTTCAGAATTCTTAAAGTGGATACTTGCAGTTGCTTTAGGTATTCGCATACAAATACTTTGCTTTATGAAATTAATATGAACAATCTATCTCTGCTCCCGTATTCTTTTTCGTCAATAATGATGATAAAAAAACATCTATAGTTAGCTGTAGTAGTAGCTCAAAGTAGATATTTAAAATTTGCTTAGATGTTCTCATCCAGATACTTCGCTTTATTAAATTAATATGAGCTATCCATTTCTGCTCCCGTGTCCTTTTTCATCATTATCTATCTATATATAAATGAATGTGGATGTGTGTGTTCTATATGGACTCCTAAATCATTCAGCCGAAATTGATGAAACTTGGCATACAGATAGTTTGAAGCATGAGGAAGGTCACTGTCGACATTAAAACATTCTACGACGAACCATTCGAGTAGGATGAACGAAAACCGAAAAGGAATTTTACGATTGGTTAAGCGTTTGCCATTGTCTTAAATTTAACTATAGATGATTCAATTTATTACTTACTTTAAAGATAATATCAGAGATTATTACTAGCTTATAGCTCTATTTGATCAAAAAATAGTTTATTGCACGTATTTAAATATTTCATTTTTTATATCGCTATTTAATATCAATTGGGTATAATATGAAAAAAACACAACTACTTCGATTTAGTAGGAACAACATATGACGCAATGCTAAACGAATGGAATTTAGTTGTTGTTTATTTAGTTATTGTTATTAGTAGTTGTTGTTATTTGTTTTAGTTGTTGTTGTTTATTTAGTTGTATTTAGTTTCAATAACTTTTCTTTATAATGCAATAAAATCTGGCGAGCAGCTATTTAAACGATCGAACACTTCGTTTGTTTATTTGTGGCTTGAAGTTGGGCTCGCAGAAAATGCCGTTCATGGGTTAAATTTAGTAGGAACAACACAACCTGTGACGTAGGCTATATTATACCCAATTGATTGATACCAATTGATTTGATTTCTATACTGGTTCGTTTGATAACAAATGAATAAATTAACATATGAACTGTAATTAAGATTTTCTTATCATTAGTGCTACGAGCACGCTATTGCTATAAGATCAACAACCAAATTCCAACTATTTGGGGTTACAAGAGACGGCATCCTTGTCTTGGCATCCCCGCCCCGCCACCAATTCAATAAACAACATTACGTGATAGCACGCGTAGTCTAAGTCGCCAAATTTATACTTTTAAAGTTGTATGATACCATGAGCTTTTTTTTAAAATCGATAATAATTTTCTTAAAACTGGTTTCTAAAACATTATTTATTTAAAATAAATGGTAATTGAATAGAAAAATATATTTATAAGTTTAAAGACAAAATTAATGTTAGTGTGGTACTAATTCGTTAAGGAGAAACGTAAAAAATCACTATATTATTATTGACCTTATTATTATCGATCCTTAATTAATTTAGGTAATATATTCATTTTGAAATTAAAAAAAAAATGTTCTGCACTAGAAAACAAAAGAACAGTAAGAAATCGTAATGCTACCATTGACGATAATGATACTTAAATAATATTGGTAATATGTTAATTAATATGAAAAGATTTATGTACTAAAAAGCAAAAATAATGGAGAGAAGATACTTCTTCATTTAAGAGAGCCATAAAAATCGCCATATTATTATTGACATTAATGCTTTATTAATATTGATAATATGTATAAATTGAAATAAAATAAAATAAGCTATGTGCTAAAAAACTAGGTCAAAGGAGAAAGAAGAAATTCTTTTAGGGAAGCCGTAGAAAATCGCCGTTCACAGATGACGCTTAATTATTGTGTACTACTGCTACCGATGATAACATGTTAAGTGAGCAAAAAAAAAAAAAGACCACTTTGAATAACTTTTGATCTAATGATCGGATCTTCACGTTTTAGGGGGTGACTTCAAATATGCTAATTAATTAGTGCAGACGATATTTAAAGTTACAAACTCAGACGCAAAAAAATACTTTCTCTGAATAAACATACCTTTTGTTGACGGATTCGGATTTCTGACCCCCAAAATAAAGGGGGTAGCCGCAGTCTAGAAAGCATGGATTCTATAGTTTGGTCAGGAGATTGCTCCACAGTTTGGAACACTTAATGTTAATGTTAGTTTTTGCGTATTTCGCTGTATCTCAAGAGTTTTCTAAGCGAATTAGGAAACTTTTGCACGCAATTATAAAATTCGTTTGTCTAAAGATAATGCCAAGCAAAAAATAGCTTTTGATAAATATTTATATTTTTTTTTATTATTTTATTTAATAATAGTCGAAAAAATTTCGAATTGTAAGGTATACAATTTTTTGCATAATTTTCAAGAATATAATTTTGCAAGACAAAATACAAAATTTGAGCAAAATAGGCTGAATAGTTCCTGAGAAATCGAATTTTAAATATCTGACTTTTTCGAGTGATCAGATGACTATTCAGATAGAGAAACGGTCATGCTCCAAAATCCTTATCAAGTACTAATAAGAATTCTATTTTTTCAAAAAATTTCGGCATTAGTTGGCTGTCACTGACAAATGTATTTTTCACAAAACTCAAATTTTGAAAAGTTAATGTAATAAGTACCTAATATATGCATAAAATACTATATTGATATATTTGGTGATTATTAAAACTACGCCAATACTAAGCAGTTTTAATACTGATACTTCAGAAATTAGCATATTACGGCCCCTAGAAAGGGGCATGTACTGAAGAAAATTACTTGATAGTGGTAAATTTTGACTATTATGAGTTGGCCGCAAGCAGTAGCATCATGCCAATTGATGCTAAATACATTTTATCTTTATTGCAATGATATGAATTACGAACAACGAGCTTCGCTTACTGCAATTAAGCAAAATCATTAATTCGGGCAGCAAATAATATTAAATAAAAAAAAAGTTCAATTATTTCGACTACATTACTTGAAAAACTTAGTGGAAGAACCAGGTAAATAACATTTTCAGAAAGAAAGAAAATTATATCTGAACTATTTTATTATCAATTTATTAGATTTATTACGGCACAAATAATTCCTTGCTCTATTTTATTTACCACTGCCTAATTGAAATTAAAATCTAACAAGCATACTAAAAACTGATATGATAACTTACTTTAAGATTAAAGTGAAGACAAAAACAGGATCTGTTACCCATATTGAGGCAACCATACATAACCATACCCAAAAATACCCATATTGATGCAACCATACATAACCATACCCAAACATACCCATATTGATGCAACCATTTTTTTGTTTTGTTTTGTTTTGTTTATCTTCTCTGATTCATTAATACTCCAAAAAATTTCAATTACCCGCGGTTCTTCCATGAAGCTGCTTAATTTTGTCAGAATATGCTTTTCAGTTCAGAGCATGATTTCGTAATGTTTCTCAGTACTGATTTATTGATTCTTTGGTTATTTTTTTATTTACCAGGTGGGAAGAACGGGTATTCAGCTAATTGATGATAGAAGAAAGAACTATAACTAGCTATAGTATTCTCTAAGTGGATGTTCAACGTTTGCTTATGCATTCTCAGTCAAATATTATGCATTATAAAATTAAATGAACGATCTTTATTAGCTCCCGTGCACTTTTTTGTCAATATAGATGTTACCGGCAAAGTATGAAACGCCGGCATTGTATAGAATCACTAGGCATTGTATAGCATGCCTGACGTTTTTAGGCAAACTATGAAATGTGAGAAGTATTACATACTTTGCCTAGGCATTGTATAGAATGCCTGGGCATTCTATACAACATATACTAGGCAAAGAATGAAATAAACGTCCTGATGAAGTTATTATGTAAATAATGTGCATGTTACTGTGAATGAGGGAAATCGGTGGTTGTTGACTTTCACCGGTGAATGTTGACAATCACATAGTCGCTTTGGTGAATGTCCGAAATATTTATTACATCCAATTTTATATTAATTTATCCGTGGATATAATTACATTTATTCGATATTTTAATACATACTGACGATAGATTAGAATAAACATCAGTGTTTGGAGTATCGGGCAAATGTATACCGGGCAGTTGCACTGAACTATAAAAAATCATCAGTGTAGGGTATAAAGGGCAAATGTATACCGGGCAATGGCACTTAACTAGACCTAGTATATATTTCGGACATTTACAAAAGGTCCAGTCATACTAGTTCTAGTTAAGTGTTATAGCCCGGTATACATTTGCCCGGTATACCCTACACTGATGTTTCTTCTAATCTATCGAGTTNTAAGTGCCATAGCCCGGTATACATTTGCCCGGTATACCCTACACTGATGTTTCTTCTAATCTATCGTCAGTAAGTAATAAAATATCGAATAAATGTAAAACTACCGATTTCGGTCATTCACAGTAACATGCATTTCTCAAAAATAAAAATGTTATTCTGAAAAAAATACTGAGAGTGCCATTGAAAAACATTGATTCAAAATGTGGAAAGAAAATTAAAAAGTTATGCAAAACAAAATTTAAGCCTTTCTTATTAAGGGATACAAAATTTTCATTTAAAAAATATGAAATTAACTTACTTGTTGCAACATGGCAGGCTTGAATGGCATTTTAAATTACATATCATTAAATTTTTCCATGTAAATTTCATTAAATTCCTCCATTTCCATGTCGCACAGTAAAAAAAATAATTTTTCTTATTAGTTAAAAATCACGAGCCACGCGTTGAAAGTCACGAGCCTTGCCAAGTGACATTTGAAACGAATGGAAGATGTGTTTTATACTTTGCCGGTTTTCTCATTTGGCTATCTATAGAAAGCCTAGGAAATGGGTGAAATATAAATCATTTCATATTTTGCCGGCTAATTTTAGGCAATCCATACAATGCCGAATTTCTTACTTTGCAGGTAACATAGATATTAAAAAAGAGAACTATAGTATTCTCTAAGTGGATATTTCAAGTTGGTTTATGTATTCGCATCCAAATACTTTGCACTTTAAATTTGAGGTAAAATTAGTGTCTTTGTACTTATGTTCAATTTTTTGCTGCGTGAATGATAAATTTAAATGACATCTTTTTTCACAGGCTCTAACCGCATCCTGGTTTATTTAAAGGACTTTTTTAGCAGTAAAAAATGCCAAAGTACCGCTTCTTTTCAAAATAAAATAGTCATCATCACTGGTGGTAATGCTGGCATAGGAAAGGAAACAGCTTTGGATCTCGCAAAAAGAGGTATGATATAATAAGTTCATGATTTAAATGTATGTTTATGTCTTTTAAATATTTATTAATATCTATTATATCAAGTAGGTGTTTGGATTTAAAAAATGAAAAAATATTTTTTAGGTTTCTGTATAATAAAAAAAAAATACAAAAATGAGCAGAAAATGAATTTGAATTTCATGAAAAAGGAGTGCTGATTCACCATGTGCGAACCGTACTTTTTTTCTTTTCTTTTTGCTAATGGAAGTAAATGTTGCAAAAAAAAAAAATAATAAAAAATTAGTTTTTTTTTGCTGGTAAAAAGAGAAGGCATGGATGGTATTTAACGAGTTTTGCAATTCGTAATTCGCTTATGTTCACTTTGGAATACCTTTATTCTGCAATATTTTTTAAATGCAAACTTTTCTACCTTTTTAAGAAGAATTTTTATAATGGTAGCAAAGCAATATGCGTTTGTATATTAATTTTTACCTTAATTAATGCGATTTAAATTAATTTTGAACATTCATCATGGAATAATTCAAACATAGGTATAAAATACCAAAATATGAAGCAATGATGTGTTTGCGTAATAAAATTAGTCAAATTTATCCAAAAAGAGGTTAGGATATCCTTTGTGCTATGTAGATAAAAGTAACGTGAATAAAGCACAAATAAAGAACAGAATTATTTATCTGTGCTTTATTCACGTTGTGCTTGATTTAAACTTAGAGAAATTTAGTTGTCATCTCACTGCAACAGGAAAAACATTTTTTAAAAAAGCGTAAAAGTTGGAAGGTATGGGAGCATCCGCCATTATGAAATTTTTCTTTTCCCGACTAAGACGCTTAAAAATCGAATATAATTAAAAAATTATTGATAAGCTCTTATTTGAAATAATGATGGACATTTCTGAAATAATGATGGAATTATTTTAAGTAATGATGGAGTTATTTTAAATAATGATGGAGTTATTTTAAATAATGATGGAGTTATTTTAATAGTTTAAATCTTAAATTTGGCACGTTTCGGGAAAAAACGAACCCTCTATCGTAATGCATTAACGAAACGAGTTCTTTTTGCTCGCTATTTTGATGAAGTTATCTGATGATGAGAAGTTCGTTCCTTACGAAAGCATTGGTTTGTTTTAACTAGTAAGTGTATTTCGAAAAGTATAATAAATATTTATGTACTTTAAATATCCCGTTTATCCCGATTCCTTAATATTCTAGCTTTTAATCAACTCGATATTTCCTGTTGCGATAATTCTACTTCAAAGTAATGGATTGTTGACAATTATAACCAACAGGCTCAAAACACAACTCGCAAAAGATCAATTTCCTTTCATTATTTGGCTCGTAAAATTATTAAAAAATTAATATTTAAAAGCGTTACTAATAAACGTCCTTCATTTAATAGCATAGGACAAGTCATATAATAGCAAGAAGTCAAATATTATATGGGTAAGCTAATTAGAAAATCCAACTTTTTTGCAAACTGCTGACATCACTTTGCTTTGCGTCTAATAAGCGTAATAATTAACTGTGGCAGTTTGCGCAGAGCCGGATTTTCCAACTAGCCTAAGACATATATTTATGTATAGATACTGCGTGTTCCAACTATATAAAGCCACCTTAATCTTATGCCATAACTGTACGCAAAGAAAACCATAAGAACCAAATATGTACATTAAAAAATCTATATCTACACACATATAGTTACAAAAAGTAATCCATTTCCAGCACATTTTTCTATTAGTTTTTTTCCCCTGAAGCGTAAATAAAACTAGCATTGATTATTTCAGGTGCAAAAGTGATTATTGCATGTCGTGACACAAGAAAAGGTGAAGAAGCAGCTCAAGACATCAAAGAAAAAGAGCCCTCAGCTGCAATTCAAGTAGAGCAGCTAGATTTGTCTTCTTTTGCTTCGATTCGGAAGTTTGCAGAGAATATATTACAAACGGAACAACGCATTCATATTCTGATTAATAATGCAGGTAAAGAATAGCGTTTTTTTCGATATTATAAAACAGAAATTCAAATTTATTTATCTTGATAAACTTCAAGCTTGGTGTTGAATATGCGCTCAAACTATCTTAATTTGATCTCGTTAATTATATTATATATTTTAATTCTAATATATTTCTCGTTATTTCGATTTTCTAAAAAATTACTCGATTTTTCTAAAAAATAGTTATTTTGAATTTAATATGGCTTGTTTGTTGTGAAAGGATGGTGTCTTGTTTGCTCTAAAATGTGAAAATAGTTATAAAATCTATAATAATAATAGTTATAAAATCTAATAGTATAGTTATATAATCTATAATAATTTAAAATAATGAGGTTTTATGGAGAGGTGTTTTTCTTTAAAAACATCAAGTACTTAAATAATGCCGAAAAGGAATACAAATTTTTTGTCCCACAATTTAATGTGTTAAAAATAAAAGACTAGTTTAAAACAAAGGTTCTTTTCGGTTTGACGAAAGTAGAGAAAATCAACTATTTTTTTTTTTAAATTTTTTTACATAATTCTTTATTTTATTTAAAAATAAAAAAAATAAAAAAAAAGTTGGTGGAGGTATTTTTCCTTGAGCCTGGCGAAACTAAAAGTGCCAAAACAGATTATATCACAAGGTGGTGTGATATAATCTGTTTGGGCTAAAATTATGTATAAAGCTGATCTGGGTGCTAAAATAATGTATAAAGTTGAGATTGGATTTTAAAAAAATCGAAGGCAAAATAAATGCGAAAGAATATATATATACTAGGGGGCTTAGCCCCCTGTTCGCTGCCGCTCACCAACCCCTATTATTGCTTCGCAATAATTGTCTTTTCTTGGCAGAAAACAATTTTTTGATTAAAGTTAAAATTATTCACTTAACATA
>NC_092213.1:50075359-50110700 GCF_043381705.1 Parasteatoda tepidariorum | reverse complement strand
CTGATTGGTTCCCATTCCAAAAGACTCTCCGCTGTTTCTTTATTAATGATTAGCGCCACGCCTCTTTCGTGCTTTTCTTCAGCTCCTGAGTACAAAATGATTTGTTCACTTCCAGTTTTAATCTTGCCAAAACCTGTCCATCTAAGTTCTGATATTCCCAAGATATCCAAATGGTATCTATCCATTTCCATTGATACCTGTCTACTTTTTCCACATTGGTACATAGTTTTGTAAAGAAAACCAATAATGATTTCAGTGTCAGCAATAAGATTTTTTGTGTATTATTATGTTATCTAGAGGATATTCGTCAAAACTATGGAATACTTATCTGGAAACAATACAGAAAAACTGTACTATATAGAATTTAAAAATCAACACTGTATTACGTCGTTTTGTGCTTTTCAGAATGCCTTTTTTAAATTCCGTAAGAAACTTTTTTTCTTTACACAATCAGTTGATTTCGTGTTAAAAGCACCAAGCCTAAATGTTAGTATTTTTGATTACGTATATCGTAGTATTTCTTGTCATCAAACTGACTTAATTTTATTTTATTTACAGCATGTGCTTTGTGGTTTATTTAAAGGAAATGAGTGATAATGTTTAAATCCTCATAATTTCGAAAGCAAGCAAAAAAAAAATAATAATAATACTAATTTTGCTCTTATGAACGAATTTTGAGTAAAATTCACCGTTACGCGTACCAAGGGAAACTTAACATGATTATTCTGAAAAATTGGCAGTTTTAAGATAAGTTAAATTATACACAAAGCAAAATTACAATCATTTACCCTTTTTTAATAAAGCTTTATTTCAAAAATAATAATAATGTTTAAATGCTACTACTTAATTTATAACTCAGATGACCAAATAATAAAACTGACTATGTGTATATGATACATTCATTTCTTATGGATTAATATCATGCCGGCCATAATCGTCATTAGTCATCATTAAGAAAAAAGAATAAATGATGACTAAAGGCAAGAGTGAAATGCTTGAAAGGTTATCGCAAATATTTTATTAGAATCATATAATGCCAAATAGTACATTAAAATATCAAAATGGTATTATTATTGAAGTCATTTTGCATAGGAAACTACCTAGTTTTTATGACTAATGACTATCACTATATTTTTCTTGAGTACCATATTTTCTGTTGAGTTAACACTCTTAGGACTACTAGGGTTGTCTCTTCGGTAACGGCTTTCAGCTTTCAGATAGCTTTAAGTTAGTCGATACGTATGTCACTGTTTGGAAGGTCCAGGATAATACCAGCACTATTTAATAACATATTTTATTCAGCAAAACAACATCAACAATGGTATACAATTAACAAGCAGACAAACATAACATCTTACATCCAGATCTCGTACGTAAAGCCAACTAACCTAGAAGTATTTGGGGGGAGGTTATGCAATGGATGCGCGCATGCCCTAACATTTAAGTTTCAGTTCGTATTTCTAAAAGTTTCACTTCGGATTTTAACTTACAACGTAATACTGCCTGCATGCCATTGGTCTTAAAATTGTAATTCTTTAACTTCTTTCCTTACTTATTTTTACGCTAGTATTAGGTCTGTAGCATGCTTAAGAGTTACCTATGCCTAAGATAATATCTTAAAAATCTAATTAGTATATTTAATTAGTTTCTGCAATTGGATACAAGTGGATGACGTCATCGGCATTTGTGGATGTAGAAGCCAATCAGGTTTGACACACATGCGTGACGTCACTTACAGGCATCCAATCAAATCTGATTTAAATCACATGTTAGGCATAATCATTTCACTTCTTCTCGAGTTGCAAACACCCAATTAAATTACTCTTTTGTAAAAATGGTTTAACTAATTTGCATGTTGTACAGAATAGTTAGCTTAGTTTGCATACATTTAATTAATTACTTAGATTTCCCAGTATATTTTAAAGATAAGAGTAGATAAATAGTAAATAGTCGAGAGAACATTGTAAAAATACTTCATTTCAGTAGGATTTTTTTCCTAACTTTTCTTTCTTTCTTTATAATTTCAAATTAATTTAACTTGAAACACTTTTAAGAAACGTAGGAACGTTTGTTCAAACAAAATGTGGAAACGCAAACTGAGTACAAACAACTGAGTTTGAACAGAAAAACCTTTTAATAAAATGTATGTGTAAAAAAAAAGCAAAATTTGAAATTTTTTTATGAAATTAATCACCTGTTATTGAGATTATAATTGTTTGTGACCATTGAAGTAATTCCAAGATCAACCCAATGATTAAAGAGTTGCCGAATTTCAGCCAAGACAAAAAAAGTCGGTAATTTTTTTTTAACCCACCTAAAAAAGACTGACTAACATTAAGAAAACTGATTTTCAATAAAACTAATATTTTTCCAAAACTTAAATAATACAAAAAATGTTAACTAATTACTAAATTTTATGTTAGGAACAATTTAGAGCTACAACTTTGGACTTTCGTAACAATTAGAAGCAACAGCTTTAACACTGGAAGCATTAAGAAAGATAATTTCAAACAACTTAGAACTACAATTAGAAACCAACTTATTTAATGCTTTATAAGTATACGAATAATACAGAATCAACTATAATTACTATATGCCCGACTTTTTAAAAAAATATGATAATTAGTTCGCAGAAATCATGATCAATTTTATAGAAAATGTCTAATATTTAAATGATTTAGAATAATTTTAAAAAATAATCATGTGAAATCCATTTAAAGAACAGTTGGGATGAATTAGAATATGGTTAAAATAATTTCAGACAAAAATGTTTGGTTTGGAAGCAAATATGGAGAAGCAATTGTATCGTTATGACTTAATAGCATTTTATCTATTTATGGAATAAATGTCCTTAAGAGACAGTAAAATTAATGTAACATGTTTTACTTAAGTTATTTTACTGAGTAATCATTAATAAAACAATTTAAGTACGTGAATAATAAAATTTCAAAAAGCCAATGAAGACTGGCTGTTTTAAATAAAAGTCGGTCTTTTTAATAAAAACCAGCTGGTCTGGCTTTTTTTAAAAAGGCCAGCTTTTTTTTCCTGAATAGTCAAAAAGCCTTATTTATCAGGATTAATTTTATTTGTAATATTATAATTTTTGTAAATTTTCTTCTTTTTTTCAATGTGTTTCTTGATCTAATTGTGTTTTAATTCTTGTTTAAGATGGAAAGATAAATTTCAATGACATCAACCTAGATCGCAATTATGAACCATTAGCTGCATATTGTCGAAGCAAGCTGGCAAATATACTGTTTACGCGTGAACTAGCAAAGAGATTAGAAGGTAAAGTGATTTGTACTAATTACATTTTAAACTAATAATAAGATCATAAATCATTTCAATGATTAATATATTTGAAATGCTTGAATTTCTTTAAAAAAATAAAACAAGCACTTTATGCTGAGATGGCAGGATGTTCTGCAATGACCACCTCAATTATTCTTGAAAAAAATTAAATTCAAAAATTTATATACCTTTTTCTTCTTCTTCTCATTGGCACGACAGCCCAGGATGAGCCTTGGCCTTCTCAACAAGCCTATGCCAAGACATTCGTCCCTTAGCCAAGGTTCTCCAATTTATTATATTTAGAACTTGTAGGTCCTTTTCAAGACAGTCTAGAAATCTTAGGTTTGGTCGTCCTCTTTTTCTTGTACCTGTTGGCCTGGCACAGAAAACTTTTTCGGTTGTCCTGCTATCCTCCATTCTTATAATGTGGCCTGCCCATTTAATCCTTTGAATTTTGATAAATTTAATGACATTGGGTTCTTTATATGATTTGCAAAGTTCCGTGTTTGATCTTCTAAAACAGGTACCGCTTTACTAATAAAACTAAATATATGCCCGGCACAAAAGCTGACTATGAAGAAACACAGTTTGAAATTGGAGCTTACAAATTCGAAGCCGTTGATAGCTTCACCTATTTGGGGTCTAAGATTAACAACAAAAACGACACTACACAGGAAATACACACGAGAATCACGATGGCCAATAAATACACAAAAGAAGAAAGAAAAACAAAAACAACAAAAAAATTTATATGCCTTACGGGTTATAAATTCTTAATTGAGGAAAAAAAACTAAATGCTTCCTAACGGTGATCAATAATTTTAAAAAGTTAAGAAAAAGCAAGGAAAATATTCAATTCTTCAAACCCTTGTTTATTTGTCTAGTAAGACTTTATTTGTCTAGTAAGCGCTGGAAAATACCTTTAAGCTTTATTCTCAAATAACTGTTTTTAGATGATTTTAATACCTTTGCTTTGCTCTGATTAACTTCCATGAGTGTTTGGAACACATCTATAGCATCACTCACGACATTGATAGCAAAATAAACAACCGGCTAGTATATGCAGCCATATGCACATTGATAGCTGAAAGTCCTCTCTGTGGTTGTGGTGTTGAAGTTCCGAAAAGAGGGGTACCAATTCAGGTACTGCACACGTCATTTGACAGGCGTTAAAAGTTCGTGGCATTTCTTCCATGGCCGTTAAAAGATAAAGCCCTGTAAAAAGTGTTTGACCATAGTTGCTGCAGACAATACCAGTTTGTCCAAATTTAAAAACACTTATGTTCTTTCTAACTTAAGTATGCATTTGTGACCACTAATGTGCATATTTTTTTTATAACTTTAATTTTATTAAGGATTCTGAAATTATTTTCTACTTTACAAATACCCTGTAATTTCTGTTTCAGGTACAGACGTAACGACATATTGTCTCCACCCCGGTGCCGTTCATACAGGCCTAGGACGCCATTTAAACACCTCAGTAAACAAATTCATTGGACACATTTATGAAGGATGTAGCAAACTGTTCTGGAAGAACGCTCGCAATGGTGCTCAGACATCCATCTACTGCGCTGTTGAGGAGTCATTAGAAAACCAGTCAGGGTACTATTATTGGTACGTTTTCTACGACCTGGTGTTTTCTTATTTTTCCAGTTCCTGTAGTCTTGCAATAGTTATTATTTGTGTAGTGCCTGGTTTGACAATGCCATGCAATGAGGTAGGAGACAATCTGTTCACCGATTTAAACTTTTTCTGTCTAGTTAGTGTCAGTATATTACGATCGTGACCGATATGCTCGTGTACATATAATCATAATAGATTAAGCCTAAGTTCGAGCACCAAACACTCCCGATAAGCTTTATTTCTTATGAATGTTACGCTTTGGTGATTCTAAATCCCGCAAAATTTACGATTTTAAACATGTAGTAAAGTTGGTTGAGCAAACTACGAAGTAAGTCTGTTGCCTCATTAGTTTTTTTACCATACAATCACAATTTTTTTCCAAAAATGTCATAAAGTAAATCATTAGTCTTAACGGTTCGTTTTTTTTTAGAATACAAGAACAATTAAGTTTGGTAAGTTTTCTCCGCAAAGATTACCAAGAAAATCCGTAGTTAGAATGGTTTTTTACCAAACCATGAAACTGTTAAAAAATTAATTGACTATTAAAAAATTACATTTTATGGTTGGGTTGGTTCTAATGCCACTTGTCACAAGGGCAAGCCTGCTTGGTGAAATCGAGCAAATTTAAGGCTGAGTGTGTGATTCTTGTTTTTCAGTGGCGCCATCTATGGCCTTGAATTCGACTTCTGCCACATCATACGTCACACCTGTTTATAAGGCGAACCCATCCATACATCCATTCATTCATCCACAGATCATAATTTTGGCCTGAATCAGAGAACGATCGATCTCCAATCTAGTACCCCCAGAGGTATTGATTTGTTATGGGAACATGGAGGACTTAGCGACTCGACAGAATTTTGACTTGCATCAGTCACCAACAACACGGGGAGTCTTCGGCCGGCGGGGTTCGAACTCACGAATTCTCGGACTTGGGCCCAGTGCCCTACCGACCAGGCTATCCCAGCCTAATTAAATTTTATTGATTATAGTATTAAAAACGAAGAAAAAGATAAAATTAAAAGACAGGAATTTTCAAATGTAATTAATTGTACCTGCAAGAGATGTAATAAATTTAAGAAAAAGTGAATTACAGGAAGGTGATTTTCAACTAGGTCATTTCGATTAACCAGAACAAAGACAGTTATTATTATGCAATTATTATTATATACAATTATTATTAGAAAAAATTATCAAGTCTTTTCAAAATCTTTAAAAACGCTCAGATGTATAGATAAAGTAATACCTGTTGGCTTTCGACTTGCAATTAATTAATAACATCGCTAAACATTGGACTAACTCACTTCCTAAGATTCAAAATATCATTTTAAATTACTCTAATTACCGCTTCTTCTGCTGTCTTGACCTTTCTAACATGTTCAACTTTCATGAAAAATACCAAAATAAACTGTCATTTACAACCCCTTGGGGCACATTTAAAAATAAAATATTAGTTTTTGGTTTAAAAACAGCTTTTCAGGCTCTTATGATTTCAATAATTGAGAAGGCTCAACTGGAAGGAATATGCGCGTATCAAGATGATTTAGTAATTGTAAGTAATTCTTGCAATTACTAAATCATCTTGATAGAATGAATATGCGCGTATCAAGATGATTTAGTAATTGCAAGTGATTCTTGCGATTACTAAATCATCTTGATAGAATGAATATGCGCGTATCAAGATGATTTAGTAATTGCAAGTAATTCTTGCGATTACTAAATCATCTTGATAGAATGAATACGCGCGTATCAAGATGATTTAGTAATTGCAAGTAATTCTTGCGATTACTAAATCATCTTGATAGAATGAATATCAGCGTATCAAGATGATTTAGTAATTGCAAGTAATTCTTTTGAAAAAACTATAGAAATATTAAAAATTCTTATTTCTATTTTAATTAAATATAATATAACTCTCTCACTAAGTTAATGTAAATTTTACCTTAAAGAAATAAATTATTTAGGATTAAAAATATCAAAATAAAACGTTGTACCTAGTCAATCAAATATAGTTAAAATTGCAACGTTTCGTACTCCTAAAACTTAGAGACAACTTGCGAAATTAATTAATGTTTGTGGATATTATGAAAATTCACTTCCATGCTATGACAAACAAATTTAACAGTTAATTGATTTAATCCCCAGTAAAGTTAAATTCAAATAGACTGAAGAAAATCAAAATATTTTTAATTTTCTACGATAAAGTATTTTTTAATAAACCATTCTTAAGACTCAATGGGAAAAAGACTTTCTTTTAAATACAGATATGGTTCATATTTTTCGAATTTCAATATTCAATTATCATGTATCATATTTTTTATATTACATATTTTCCTTTTGTATCATATTTTTCAAATTCCTATATCCTGTAAAATTGAATTAATGGCAATGATAAAATCTGTTTTGACTTTTAAACATTATCTTTATAATCGGCATTTTATTATTTAATCTGGTAGTAAACCCCTAAAACATTATAAGTAAGCTTTTCCCTTGGACTGAACAAGTTGGTTACTTCAACTAAGCGGAAATTCTTTTACTTTTAAACACTTTTCTGGAGCTCAAAATATTTTATCAGATTTTTTTAATCGATTAGGACAGGAACCACCCTAACATGATGTAACTAATAATCCTCAACTACTTTAAATAAATGAGGAATACTTCCTTCTGTCAGAAACTCTAACGACGAAGAACAAAATTATGAAAAACAATACCATTGTAAACAAGCACCACCTTCTGGAAATTGCTAACGATACATTCTTACAGAAACAAAAATAAGATGAAAATATTAAGAAAATTTATATTAGCATTGGAAATAAACAATTCAATAAATCTAATCAACATCACTTTATTAACTCTGATATAAAATTATTAATGTGTTGACATATTGAGAATAATCGATATATATATTGAGAATTATTGCTGCTCCAAAATCCTAAATATGTAATATGTAAAATCCTTAATATGTATGTAAAATGTAGATATTTTTGGTATGCCATGTATTCTGATACAGAAAATTTTGTTAAATCTTGACCTAAATGTATTTAAATAAACATTACGAAACACTTCAAGCTCCTTCACATAATAATATTATTCCAAAAAGACCATCTGAATTTGTTTCTTTAGACACAGCTGAGGACAAATCACAGACAAACCATAGGTCCTACTCACAACTGAGGACAAACCATAGGTCCTAGTCACAGCTGGTCCTAGTCCAATTTGACTCTTATTAATCATTTCAGCAAACATTTAGAGCCAAAACTACGTTAACCAAAATAACTACTGACTCTGTCTTTTTTACATATATTTGCATTTATGGCAAACCTGATATGATCTTAACGGATTTCGGTCCTCGGTTCACATCAGAAATATTTGAATACTTTTTTTAAATTCTTGGACATTAAAATTAATCCCACCACTTGTGCACATCCGGCGGCTAATACTGTGAATGAACGAATTAATGCTAGCGTAAAATAAACTATAAATTGATATGATCGTAACGGATTTTGGTCCTCGGTTTACATCAGAAATATTTGAATGCTTTTTTTAAATTCTTGGACATTAAAATTAATCCCACCACTTGTGCACATCCGGCGGCTAATACTGTGAATGAACGAATTAATGCTAGCGTAAAATAAACTATAAATTGATATGATCTTAACGGATTTCGGTACTCGGTGTACATCAGAAATATTTGAATATTTTTTTTAAATTCTTGGACATTAAAATTAATCCCACCACTTGTGCACATCCGGCGGCTAATACTGTGAATGAACGAATTAATGCTAGCGTAAAATAAACTATAAATTATTTAATGAAAGATGAAATTCTATTTAAAAATACAAGAATTCATAAAAATTTGCATAATGGTGCCAAACATTGCCCACCAGGATTTTTCCCATATATGATACATTTTGGTCGAAATTCGTCATTAATTTTTGATACTTTAATCCCTATATACAAGTACTACAGTTAGATAAAAGTCATTACTTGGAGGAAGTTCTTTTTGATTTAAACATAATAGATGATAAAACTTATATAATTTCTCAGATGCTTAAAGTAAACAAAACTGAAACCGTAGTGAAAAATAAGATCTAAAAAATTTTCAGGTCTCTTTAAGATAATCAAAAAACATAATGATGTAACTTATTCTATTCAAATGCTAGATAATCACCATGGAAGAATTTTTAAAAGGTGAATTGATACATTATTATTAATGAATAAAAGGAAAGGACATTAAAAATAGGAGGATAAAAATGCCTGGGCGAATAATAGAAATAATGAATTTAATTCTAACTTAAGAAATGGAATGACTTACAAATTATATTTCTGTACTGTGAATGAAGGATACTTACATAACATTTTTTTAAAACTTCTTCCTGCTGTAAAAGCAGTAACATTTTGCTAATGCATCTTTTTTTCTCTCTCTGTATTTAATTCTAAATCATTAAATAGAATATTTAAGAATATGTCAATAGAGTAGAATGTTTTTTATTAATATAAATACATATTTATTTCAATTGTTTTTATACATGTATGATATTTACAATTCAATATTTCAAGTACGTTATTTTAATTTATTTATTTATTTATTTTGAGTGATATTGAAAACAAAAAGTAAAATGTTTTCATTCTGTTCTTGATATATATATTTTTCTGGAATTTTTTCTACGTTTGTTTGTAAGGATTGGAGTTTTTCAACATTTTTCTGGCTATTAAAAGTTCTTTGAGGGACAATGCAAGTTTAGATCATTTCCTGATCGATACAAGCAAAATGTATCGTCATTTTACCGCCAAATTTAATTTTTCTTCAATAATACTTTCTGACAAGTTATAAAGTTCAAATTTTCATTGGAGCACTGAGTTGATTGGGAATAAAAAATTTAAATCGTTTTCTGACCGTCAAAAGCAGAATTAGTATCATCATTTTATCCTAAAATGGAATGTATCGTCAAACTAAATTTTACCGTTATTCATACTAGGTAATTGGCATAAATTTGAGCAGTAGCATTGTATCAGAAACCAATGTAAGTTTTTGAACGGTGCAAAAATTTCATCACCAATTAATATTTCACACATTAGCAATCAAACAGACTCAAAATTAAAAAGAAAAAGTAATAAAATATATTAATAACTGTTGAAAATATATTAATAACTGTTGAATAAAATATATTAATAACTTTTCTAGTGCTCACTGCACTCGAAAAAATCAAAACTTACTTTCGGATCACTTTGTTCGATATCGGATGGTTAGTCTAACTTTGTATAAGTGGTGCTACTCTCTTTAAAATTAAGTTCTGAAAATATTTATTATATACATTTCCTCAGGGAAAAAATCCCCCTGAATAACTTTTTATCTAATGATCGGATTTTACTGCACTAAGGCCCAACCGTAATAGCTCTAGGGTATGCCAATTTTAAGTATATTGCTTTAGGTTTAACAAGAACTATATCCATGCTCAATTTATACAATTAAATGAATTCGAATATTCTTTGCAATTTTAAACTGAATTGCAAGTCAAAACTTTTTATCCTAAATGCATCTTATTTGTACAAATCATTTGCAGTGTTTTTTTTTAATTTTATTGTCTAATTTCAGTAACTGCACCAGAATAGAGCCTTCTGCAAGAGCTCAGGATGATGAAATGGCAAGAAAGTTGTGGGAATTCAGCCAACAAGCTACATCTAGAACCTAATGATCAGTAATGATCAATAACAATAATTTTTTGCTCAATATGACTGTAAATTGAAGCTGCTATGAAATCTTTAAAAAAGTTTAGCATGAAACTTACGAAATAGAATTTGTTAAAATTTTTAAACACATAAAGCTGTACAAATAACATATTTGGAAAACTTATACATGGAATGTAGATACACTTAATTTTTTAACTTCTTAACAGTTTTTGATGATAATAATTATCTACTTTAAATGATTGTTAAAAGCCAGTGCTGTTATTTCATACACAGTTTTTTCAGTTTAAATTGGTTGAAATAATTATTTCAGCCTCTTATATTACATAAACTGAAGTTGTAAAGATATAATATTGGCATTTTTATGCGTAGATGTGTAACTAGTTTTTCAGGCGATGAAGAAGACTGTATAAATAATGTATTATCTAATATCAATAAAGAAACGAAAACGTGACAACTGCTGTGTTTTGAATTAAAATGTATTCTTTGTGATTATAAAAATTATAAAATTTGAGATTGATGCCATGATATACTGGTTCAACCTGAATGGAAACATGGTTCAATTTAATCCCAACAAAATCCTGTTTCAAGGAAGAATTTGTACTGTATTTGGGATCGAGAAACTGATATTATAATATAATGTTCAATCAACTTTTCTGAGTGTTACGAACAACTACAGCCTATAATATTTATGGTCATACCTTTAAGCTGAGCCGACCGGAATGTGCAGTGGTCAAGGGGCTGACCTTACATCAGAAGGTCTGGGTTTGAATACCAGGCAAGGCACGGATGTTCTTTAATTTAATACCTTAATGACGAGTTTCAATCGGATGGATATTTCAGTCAATATTTAGTACAGTAGAACCTCAATTAACCGAGCTTTGATTAACCGAGGTTTCTGTCAACCGAGGCAATAACGAAGTCTAAATTTTTTTTTTCTTCTCTCCAAAATGAGCTTGGAAGAAATTATACACATATTAGTTCGTTGTCCGTGTTACAGGCACTAATTCCCCACAAAAGCACTCAACTTCCATGAAATATTACACCCTGAGAAGACAACATCCATGAATGCTTTGTTAACAGTGGTCATGTGACTTGTAAGTTTAATCATGTAAATTTTAAAAATACAATATTTTCTTGAGATTTGTGTTATTTTTGAAAATGCGTCTTTCGATATTTAACTAAGTATAGTTAAAGAAATTCCATTTTACTTTTTAAAATTTACTACTAGAGTTGATTTCCTTTTTAAATCTTTTTAGCTGTGAAACATAAGTTCATATATGTTTATTTTTATCATTTGAAAAACGTTCTATTGTTTACTTCAAAAGTAGTTAAATTCGCAAGCACGGAAGGCTTTTATACATGGTTCCTATTAGCCGAGATTTCCGATGTCCGAGGTACTAGCGGTCCCAATTAGCTCGGATAATCGAGGTCTTACTGCACTTATAAGCCGATGTATGGAACTTGTCTGCATTTTTCTTTCTTTTCCCCTAAAATTTAATAAGATTCCCCTAAAATTTAATAAGATTCATAAAAAATTTCATGGCCCCAAAATGGCCTTTGGCTAAAGGAAAACACTAATTAAAGTTTTCAAAAAACTGATTCTATTAATTTCAATATTATTTGACATTCACACAAATTGCATTTTTTCTAAAAATGCTAATGAGAAATGGTATCGACTTTAGTACGAGTACCGGTTGAATTTTTTGTGAGTGATTTCAAATGACATTTTCCAAAACAGTGCTTTTCGTATTTGCACAGATACGTAGATTTTTTAAAAAAAAAGTCTTACGTTTAAAGCTATATCACTAGGTGAAAGTAGTTTAAATATTTAAAATTAAAATGAGAAGTTATTGTGCTCATAGTACGCGTGTTTATTTTTATATAATTTCTTTTATCATCTACTTTAAATGTAGCGTAAAGCATATAGTAGAGTGATCAGTTGCAAATATCAAAAAAAAAAAAAAAAAAAAAAAAAAAAAAAAAAANAAAAAAAAAAAAAAACGCTATCGAAATCTGACGAATCGCTATCGAGAAAGGCGAATCACTATCGAGAAAGGAAATTAATTGGGATAAGCACTTTTTAATTTCATTTGGCAATCAACACAGTTTCTGAAACTTTCATTATATAATAGTTCACTGTATGATAGTTAACACCATATTAAAGTTTCTATATCTATCATTGTATTATGGTTGAAGGTACCGCTTTATGATACATAAATGCTGCAACCTCAATAAAGTTATTAGTTGAACTTAATCAATGTGAAATGTTATCCTTTTTGAACACGATATTACGGTTTAAATTGACTGGAAACTCAGATCAATTTAACACTGTGTTTAAGTTTCTGTAACGTTCACTGTATTATGGTTCAAGTTACAATCAAAATAAAAATTTCATAAACAATAAATTATTAATAGGCTTAAAATAAGTCAATTAATAAATCAAAATAGGTCAGTTTTCAAAATAGTTTGTATATTATCACACTTGCTTTCTAACTAACAAAAATAAATGTATTTTTTATACATCTGTTTCAGAAAGATACTGAATAATAAAAGTTAGTTTCACAAAAAAAACAGCAATCGTTTTTTAAAATAACATTTAAAATAAATTTTTTTTTGTCAAAACGAATTAGATGAGGTCACGACTGTAATTGAATATTTTCTTTAATCAAACAGACTGATTTATTATTTACAATTTATGCATGCATTACATTGAGCATGAAACTGATCGTTAGGTTCTTAACCATTTAACTAATCTCTCCAACTATAATTTGTAATAGTATGTTATAGTTATTTATACGATAAAGTAATAATTGTAACACGGTTAATAAGATTAGACATCGATTTAAATATATATATCCTAAAATGTAATGAGCATGAAACTGATCGTTAGATTTTTAACCATTTAAATAATTACTAGAACTATAATTTGCAATAGTATATTATAGCAATTTGTACGATAAAATAATAATTGTAGCACACTTAATAAGTTTAGACATCGATTTAAATAAATATAAAATGTAATGAGCATGAAACTAAAAATAAAAGCATGAAACTGGTCGTAAGGTTCTTAACCATTTAACTAATCTCTCCAACTATAATTTGGAATAGTATATTATAGTAATTTGTGCGATAGAATAATAATTGTAGCACGGTTAATATGTTTAGACATCGATTTAAATAAATATAAATTGTAATGAGCATGAAACTAAAAATAAAAGCATGAAACTGATCGTTATGTTCTTAACCATTTGAATAATCTCTCCTACTATAATTTGTAATAGTATATTATAGTAATTTGTACGATAAAATAATAATTGTAGCACAGTTAATAAGTTTAGACATCGATTTAAATAAATATAAAATGTAATGAGCATGAAACTAAAAATATGAGCATGAAACTGATCGTTATGTTCTTAACCATTTGAATAATCTTTCCTACTATAATTTGGAATAGTATATTATAGTAATTTGTGCGATAGGATAATAATTGTAGCACGGTTAATAAGTTTAGACATCGATTTAAATAAATATAAAATGTAATGAGCATGAAACTAAAAATAAAAGCATGAAACTGATCGTAAGGTTCTTAACCATTTAACTAATCTCTCCAACTATAATTTGGAATAGTATATTATAGTAATTTGTGCAATAGGATAATAATTGTAGCACGGTTAATATGTTTAGACATCGATTTAAATAAATATAAAATGTAATGAGCATGAAACTGATCGCTAGGTTTTTAACCATTTAACTAATCTCTCCAACTACAATTTGTAATAGTATATTATAGTAATTTGTACTATAAAATAACAATTGTGACACGGTTGATAAGTTTAGACATCGATTAAAATAAATATATCCTAAAATGTGGCTTGATAAGGTAATAATAATAAAAACACGTTTCATACTCTTTCAGTTTTAAACTCTTAATTTAGAAAGGACTTAACGGAATAATGGCAATGGAATAATAAAAATGAATATTGCATGTAATTGCCTTTAAATTAGGGATAAATGATATATTTTATAGGAAAACAATACCTCAATGACTTAAATTATTTTATAGATGACAACTAAGAAAATGTAAAAATTTAAATCAAGGAGGAAATACAGGATGATACCCTGTTATTTTTCGGCCAATAAAAATGCATCGACAACAATGGAAGACTGTGTCAGACTATTTAATTCCCTTTTTTTTATTTAATTTTTTCTCCCCCAACAAATGTACCAAAACAGAATAATTAACTAACAGCATCAAAAATGATAGGTCTTCTTCGATAGTTGATTTCATTAATCAAAATTAAAATATTTCTTAATGTCCTATCTTTTCCTTGAATGAGCATAGTATTAAAAAATATTATCCTTTTTATATAATATTATGTAAAAAGGAAGCGATCGTACTTAGCGATTTACTTATTACGTATGTATTAAGTAAATTACGTACGTACTCAGTGATCTAACGGCGATTTTGTACATTTCTAAATGCTGTCGATTGGTTCTTGGACTTGAACTTTTTCTTATAAGCATTGTTATTCTATGCTTTGATGAAATAAGAATGACAAGTAAGTGTCTATCTATATTTTGCTAATGACTTTCATTATTGGAGTGGTTGAATGTTATTAAATGAAGATTGTACGCGAAGCTAATTACTTAAACTTGAGAAATTATTAAGAAATGTTTTTTTTATGTTTACATGAACCAGTTTGTTATTCCAAACTATATGTTACGAAATTTGTTCTTTTAATCTTCAACTTCTTGACAGCAAAAATTCGATTTTGGAAATGATGCTAAGTTATCTAATATTTGCGATTTAAGTGCATAATACTCTTTTTTTTTCGTCTAGGAAATAAAGTTCATCGAAAATAACATTATTTTATTTTGTAACCGTCGTTGAACATCCGATCCAATTTAGAGTTTACGGCTACTAATGTTCAACTCCGTTGCCTTGTAATTTTGAACCCAATCCAGAAGACAAGGGAACTCCTGGATCAAGCATTGGGGAAACTTTGCCTTCGTGGAGGACTATTTGATGGAGCTAACCCGCGTTTGCGTTACATGGAAAGGAAGACCACGTGAACCTCCCACAGTTAGCCCGTCGACAAAGGGACTAACCCAGGATCCGTCTACTACTGAGGATATTTTTCGTCAGCGCTGTGGTTGGAGCGAGCCGGTTGCGGAATTCGAATCAACCTGCCATAGCCGGGATTCGAACCCGGTTCACCGCATTGGGAGGCAAGCTCTCTATATCCTAAACCACCACTGTTTAATCGAAAAATAATAGAAAATATACGTTCTCTTCCATTGTACTAGCATTTTAATTGGTGTCCTAGAGTTTCATGAGTATATATTTGCATTTGAAGGTATGGCCTAAGTGATGTCTAATGGCTGGTCTAAGTATTAGTCATTATGATGCCTAGATTAACGAAAAAAACTTGCTGCTCTGCTAAGATGTAATTCTTATTAACTCTCGACCACAGGGGCATTCTCATTGTGTCCATTGATAGACTCACGAGGATTTGCACTGATCAGATACGAAAAACCTCTTTACGTTTGAACCTTGTTTCTTTATTTAAAAGAACGTTAAAAGTAGTTGTCAAGTTACAAAACGTAAAAGTAGTTGTACTACACTGCTACACCACTTCTACGAAAAGAAGTAACGACCATAGTAGTTTCAAACCACCAATCTATTAAACATTTCAACAATAAGGAAGTAGTTATTTATTATAGTTTGTCTTAAGTAAGAACTCCCCTAGCTATTCGTCTGGAGCCATGGCGGTGACTAGGGTAACGAGATATAACTATTTCAAGTAGGGGTGTGGGGTCATTGCTTAAGACAGGTTTTGGCTCAGATCGGCAAGAGAAAGGGACTTCGATCTATTGTGTTAGCCCTAGAGTGAAGAGAAGCTACCCTCCCTGAAATGCGCTATTCTTGTTTCCATAACCAGACGGCCTCAGACTTTGCGGTGAGGGGAGTTTTTACCGTAGACAAACTGTATACTATATATCAGTATAACACATTGATATTGATTTGTTTAACAAGCTAAATGAAAAAAAAAAATTTAAAAAAAGAAAACTTAAGATAAAGTTAGGTACAAGCTAAAAATGAGTTGAAAAATTTTATTTAAAAAACAAAAGTCCAATTTTTAAGAAATGTTATTAATTACTAATAATTTTGAGCTCTTTAAAAATCATTAATAGCACTCTTTTTGATTTAACAATGATATTGTGGTCGCCACATTTAAGTTCATGTTGGGAGATAAAACTCTGATTTGCTTGGTGGAAGAAGATAGGAGTAGACAATTTTTCAACTTAACTTTCTCAACAATGGTTCGGAAGATTTTGATAAGAGTTTTTTTTTTAGTTAAATTATTAATTTGAAATTTTTTATTAATTAATTAATTTTTATTAATATTGAATAATGAAAATTCGCTAATGTTTAATAGCAAAAATAATTCATTCATTTTTATTCAAAATAAATTATTATAATTAATTTTTTATTAATAAAAAATTAAACTTAATTAATTTTTTATTGATAATAAATTAATGAAAACTAATTCATAATTTTATTTAATAAATAATAAAACAAAATCATTTACATAATTTTATTTAAGTTTTGTGTGTAAAAACAAAACGCAAGTGCCTTGCAAGAAATTATTAATGTGGCCTTATCACCATTTGTCTAAAACTTTTCAAAATTGCTCATGCATCTAGTCTGACTGAGGTCATAAAGTGATTTGCTTATCCAATAAAAATACTTTAATATGTTATCACTTCGTTCAATTTTAACATTATAGTAAGATATTCTTCATTTAATAGTTACAAAATAACATTTAAATGTAAATTTTTTTCCCACAGCTGTATACAGTGTTTTGGTTTATTTAAAGGACTTATTTATCACTAATACATGTCAAAGTAATGCTTCCTTGCGAAACAAAACTGTTATAATCACAGGTGGAAATACTGGTATTGGGAAAGAAACCGCTTTGGATCTCTCCAAAAGAGGTATGAGAAAATTCATGTCATTATTCAAATTTATGCATTTGAATTGTAAACTAACGTACATTTAATGAATGCAATTTAAATTTTAGAAAAAAGTTTCAAATTAAAATTTAAAAAAATTATAATAGGCATCACAAGTTACAAAATTGATAAAAGTGAATCTGTACTGAAAAAGAAGAGTATTCTATTATTCAGCTATATACTGTCGAGTATTCTATAATTCAAAATTCTGCTCATCAATTTAGGAGCAGCAAAAACTCCCGTGGGGGAATTGCAGAGACATATAAAGACGTTATTCCGCGGAAGAAATTCTTTAGTGGAAAATTTTCGTTTACCTTAGTAAATAATTTAAAATTTTCAGTATTAAAAAAAGTGAGCCCCCGTAATCTTAGAGGGAACCATGACGTTTCAAAGACTGAAAAAAGAATTTCTAACAAATTATAAAAGCACTACATAGGAATAGAAAATTAATCTATTATAATCAATATCTATAAATAATTCATTAACATTTTGATAGTTTGTAGACATTTTTTCAGTTTATGAAACTATGTTATTTACTCAAGGTAAGCTCAATTTTCTCTAAACTTTAAATTTTAAAACATCAATGGCGGTGAAATAGAATTAGCCATGAAAAATTTCACCCGCTCATACCATCTTTTTAACAGGACAAAGTGATGAACCCGATGTACAGCGCGAAAAAAAAAATTAATAATGCTGAATAACTTTTGATTAATCAAATGATCAGATTTTCACGTACGAGGACTTAATTTTAATTGTTCGAGGGGATGACTTTAAATATGATAATTAATTAGAGCAGGCAATATTTTAAGTTACAAAAGCAGACACAAAATTTTTTCTGATTAAACATACCTTTTTATTAACATATTTTATTCCACACTCTCTAAATATAGAAAAATACAGCAATCTGCGAAATATGGTCAAAATAGTTTGGTGGCGAGATCGGTCCCGAATATGAATAATTTATTATTAATTTCACCTTTTGTCATATTTACAGAAATCTTTAAGCGAACTGAAATATTTTTGCACGAAATTAGAAAATTTGATAATGTCATGCAAAAATAATTTCTAATAATTATTTATTACTTTATTTATTTAATAGAAGTCGAAAAAATTTTCGAATTATGAGGGATATAACTTCTACTCCATTATAAAGAAAGTATATTCAGAAGGCAAAATACAAAATATGAACGAAATCGGTCTAATAGTTCCTGAGAAATCTGTGTTTAAAGAAATTGTACACTTACCGTAAATGGGGCGAGTCTACCCATTTTTTCAGTTTGTCAACTTTCAAGTGGTCAAACTTTTGTAAATATTAAAGAAAAAAGGCTTTTAATAGGTGTTTCGGAATCGCTATTTATCCCTCTTTAAAGCTGTGAAATCGATTCTAGAAAATATTAACAGTTACGCTGTTACTGTATATTTTCATAGAACTGCTGACCTGAAAATTTTCTATAGTTACTGTTTATTGAAACCAAAGTAGAATGTTAACATTGTAAATAATCAAATTTTACTATTAAATTGTTATTTTAGTTACTATATAGGATATTTATGAAGTAAAATTCATAACTTTATTATATATTCCATTTTTTTATTCATAAAATAACACAAATTGAGTATTTGATCGATTATCACATTTTGATCACAGTTTTGTTTTTATAATCATTAACATTATAAAATAACATTTTTTTCTGATTATTGTTGATAAAAATAAATTAAAATTAATATAAATTTACAATTAAATAATTAATAAATAATAATAATTAAAGATTATTAACAAAATCGAAATTCAAACATTGGGAATCATGAAAAATCCTTTTCCCATTCTTTTGGGAGGTAATAATAATTTATAAATAATAATTTATTTAACTTGCATTAAATAAAAAAAGTTAATTTTGTAATATAAAAATTGAAAAAATAGGTAAAATAAACATATTTTATATTTACATTTATATTTAACCTATAAATTTTCTTATTAATGATAAATTTATCAATGCAGAATTAAAATAATATACTCAAATTCATTTAAAATGACTTATTTTTAATATAAACAGAGTTCTAAATTATATTATTATGCTTTATTAAAACTAAATACGAATGGGCAAACTCGCCCCGCGAATTCTGGCTTTTTGTTTACAGCAGCAAAACTTACATTCTTTTTGTTTTTTTCATATAAAATTAATGTAATCTCAGACTTAGATAAGTTTATCACTTAACCAAAGTGAAAATAGTAATAATAATAATATACTTACGGAGCACTAACTAAAAGTTTGCTGATTTTCAATACAAATCTCTCAAAAGACGTTTGAACAGGTCGGTTAAAAAGACACCAAATAAATAAAAACGGATCAAACTACTACAGCGCCATCTTCCTTAGAGTCTGAACTAAGTCCTCCGTTGGTAAAAATGTTTTTATTTGCATTTTAAAATAGTGAAAATTAAATAAAACTAAAATGGGTAGACTCACCCCTGGATGGGTAGACTCGCCCCGGTTTACAGTATGCATAATAACAGCCATCAATAAAGTGTACCATTACATTGTCGAACCTCACACATTTTTTGAAGGTCGAACTGTAGCTAGTTCGTGAGCCCCACACCCGAGACATCGTTTAAACAAGAAGTAATTTTCTACTCCCTTGTGCACCCTCATCTTTGGCCGTTAATCAAATTCGTATAACAATTTCAACGCTATTGGCAAGCAAGTAGTTTAATGGCCTAACGGCTAATGTAACTGGCATTTGACAAATAAATAAATCA
This sequence comes from Parasteatoda tepidariorum, assembly GCF_043381705.1. Lineage (NCBI taxonomy): Eukaryota > Metazoa > Arthropoda > Arachnida > Araneae > Theridiidae > Parasteatoda > Parasteatoda tepidariorum. The sequence continues at coordinate 50,090,324 of NC_092213.1, read as the reverse complement.
AATTTGTAACTTCATGTTTATCAGTAAGTGGACCCGAGTTTTCCTTGATACGCTATTGGATTAACCGTGGATGTCCAATAGCGTATCTAGGAAAACTCGCTATTGGACTGAATCAATTTCTTTCGATATTTGTTGCTCGGTGACTAGTCGAATTTTTAATTTTCACTGCTATTGAAATATCTTTTGCTTTGCCGACCTTTTTTAAAATACCTTTTAAGTGACTCGTACTTTTGTTGTGTGACATTTTTTATGTCTTTCTGATTCTTATAAAGCTATTTATAAAATATCATTTTAGATATTTGTCAGCATCAATATACTTGCCCGCTTTTTTCAAAAATGGAATATTAGTATGAAAATTTAGCATTCCTTAGAATGGAATGTTGTTGCATAAAGTTTCCTCTTATATGGTCATTTATTTGGAAAGCTCAATAAGTAATTGCTATCATAATGTTTTGCTAATATTAAATGCAACAATACTGCCAAATTCAATAAAAATATTATAGAAAATGAAACACTTTGGTGAATCTCTTTTGGGTATATATAACACTGACACTTTCAGGTGCAAGAGTGATTATTGCATGTCGTGACACAAAAAAAGGCGAAGAAGCGGCTAAAGACATCCAAGAAAAAAAGCCTTCAGCTGCAGTTCAAGTTAGACAACTCGATTTGTCTTCCTTTGCTTCCATTCGAAAGTTTGCTGAGAAGATATTACAAACGGAACAACGTATTCATATTCTGATTAATAACGCAGGTAAAGAATTTTGTTTTTTCCCTGCTGTAATACATATGAATATTCGATTTTCATTTAATGAAATTTACTCATGAACTTCAATTGCATATGCTGTTACTTCAGAAACATACATAATACAAAAAAATTGATCCCCCCCCCCGAAAAAAAAGCAATATTCAGACTTTTTTTCCACTTTTTTTGAAAACGTGTCACGCATCTGTAAGCTGGCTAGGTGGCCTAGTGGTTAGCGTGCCTGACAGCGAAGGCAATGGTTGCGGGCTCGATCCCGTTTAGGGCATGGATGTTTCTCTGTGCGTTGTCTTCTGTTGTGCGATGTGTGAATGTGGCCCACCTTATGAACTGGTATCTGTGGTAGTGTGGCATGGGTAATGTTACTCGCCTCCGTAACTTTGGTTCACAGGTGCCCACTGGGTGATGATAAATGAGCAACACTTTCGGCATCTTCTAATAAGACTAAGAACGAACGTTCACTAACGGCTGTTAAAATAAAAAAACAAGGAAACTTATCTTTAAAAAGGTTACAGAGTTCTAGAATGTCACCAAATATATAAAAAAAGAACTTGGAATATTATTTAACGGTCAATAGCAGGAGATTAAAATAATGTTAAAGATGTAGACTAAGGAATGTAAAAGTGCAAGCCTTACAAATATCGCTTTTTTATAAAGTTAGTTATTTTATTAAATTTTATATAGCTAATTGCAGTTTTAAGGTCTACTCTTACTAATAAAGTCTTTAAAAAAAATGCTTTGATCAATATCCTTTATTTCGGGGGAAGGATTAAAAAGCTGGAAACTTGTTTATTTTTCTAAAAATTACTGTGTCTGCTCGAATGACAGGACACAACGGACATCAATTTTTACATCAATTGCTTTTTGTAAAGTAGTTTTAAAATTTCAGTTCAACTGGCTATTAAATTATGTTTAATTACTCGAATTTTTCAGATAATTGTGAATAAATCACTTCAAAGTTTTGAAGAAGAAAAAAAAGTTCATATTTTGCCGTGTAATAAAATAATAAGTATTTATTACAAGTAAATAAGATAATGTTGCTGAACTCTAACTACGAACTTTAGGACAGAAAGTTAAGTATAACTGTCAAACGCTATCTGTAAAAATGGTAATAGTTTCTTGGCTCGAAAATCAACAACTTGAACATCAACAAGCGAAATTTGATTTTTGAAAAGAAAAATTTCAAGATTTTATAAGTCCTCATTAGATTGATCAGTTAAAACCATACATAATCTATTTTATTTGTATTTTTAAAGTGAAATTTGTATTACTGTGATTTTAAGAATTCGAACAGAAACAGATAATTGAGATCATTTTAGCTCTAGGTACTATAATCATTAAAATAAGTGAAACATTGTGAAACACAGATATTTTTTACCCACAATATTTGTGTGTAAAAATAGATTAAATCTTATTATATAACCTATACGGTGCTTTACGGTTGCGTGAAACTATCCTTTCATAATTTGCAATTTTTGAATTAAAGTTCTCATTCACTTCCCTTAGCACATATTACTTATACATAAGAGAAGAATACTAGCTTCGATAGACATAATGTAAACTTGTCTCCTTAGACTTGGTGCGGTTCCTGTGCATAAAGGAAAAAGCAACATTTAGGGGCACATCAGGAAATAGTAATTATAAGTAGAATAGTAATTAAATAGTAATTTCAATGAATAGTAATTATCAAGGCAGAACATTGTAAGTTTACATCAATTGTCAGAACCCAACTTTCCTTCAACGAATAGCAATTATCAAGACAGAACATTGTAAGTTTACATCAATTGTCACCACTCAATTTTCCTTCAACGAATAGCAATTATCAAGGCAGAACATTGCAAGTTTACATCGATTGTCATAACCTAATTTTCCTTCAACGAATAGCAATTATCAAGGCAGAACATTGTAAGCTTGCATCAATTGTCACAACTCAATTTTCTTTCAAGGAATAGTAATTATCAAGGCAGAACATTGTAAGTTTACATCAATAGACACAACCCAATTTTCTTTCAAGGAATAGTAATTATCAAGGCAGAACATTGTAAGTTTACATCAATTGTCACCACCCAATTTTCCTTCAACGAATAGCAATTATCAAGACAGAACATTGTAAGTTTACATCAATTGTCACCACTCAATTTTCCTTCAACGAGTAGCAATTATCAAAACAGACCATTGTAACTTTACTTCAATTGTCACAACCCAATTTTCCATCAACGAATAGCAATTATCAAGGCAGAACATTGCAAGCTTACATCGATTATCACAACCCAATTTTCCTTCGGCGAATAGCAATTATCAAGGCAGAAAGTTTACATCAATTGTCACAACTCAATTTTCTTTCAACGAATAGTAATTTAAAGGCAGATAATTGATTTTATTTTATGGAAAATATTGAAACTGTTATTGTTACTGTTTCATTCAGGAAGATTAGTAGCATTTATCTTCAGGGAAGATTTTTTCCTTCAATTTTTCAATGACTTGACTAAGAAGTTAGTAACTCCATAGGAAATTTGTAACTTTTTGGCTTGATGTCAAGTTTACATCAATAGTAGCATCCCAATTTCCTTTCAAAGATGAGTTATCTTTATTTCTAGAAAATATTGTAATTGTTATTGAGTTCAGCATTCAGGAAGAGTAGTAGCGTTTTCCATTCGAAAACATGATTTTTCATTTGATATTTTTATTTATATGTTTTAGTAATTTTGAAATTTTCTCTCTTTATATATTTAACTGCAAGTGATTTTGATTTTCTTATAATCTTAACATTTTTAAACACTGTTTTCAAACTTCGAACACTTTAAAATCAGGTTCACTGCCAAGTAAATTTAAAGCACTAGTGCACCAACTGAATTCTATCACTGAATCCAGATTTATTTTGATTCTTTTTTAAAATATAGAACACCCATTTTAGTCGTAATTGCTTATGTTATTTACAGGAGTAGCAAGCTGTCCTAAATCCCTTACTGAAGATGGATTCGAGTTACAATTTGGTGTGAATCATTTAGGGCATTTCCTGTTGACAAACCTTTTACTGGAACGTCTTAAAGCTTCTGCTCCAGCTAGAATTATCAATGTCTCTTCCATTCTTCACATAAGTAAGCCTGACAGCTTTGCTTCCGAATCGAATTAATATCATGATAAGTCACACTTTTAAAGAATTAAGGAGAGTATTTTTGTAAAAACAAAACATAATAATTTCAATTTGAGCAATAAGATTTTTCGTGTATTGAGTATTATTCTGTTATCTAATGAAAAGTCCAGAAAAAATTTATAAATTATCTATATTGAAACAATACTAAGGAGTTTTACTATATAGAATTTAGTACTTATCTCTGTATTGCCTCATTTTGTGCTTTGATTCAGTGTTAAAAGCAAGGAGCTTAGTTTTTATAACTAGTACATATATCGTAATGTTTCTAGTTATTAAGATAGTTAAATCTTTTTTATTTGCAGCATATGCATTGAGATTGGTTTAAAAAATGAACCTTCATTTTGTCGGAAACTTGACATGATAACTCTAAAAATAAATTCACTTTTAAGATAAATTAAGCTCCATAGTCAAAATTACAATTATTTACCTTATTTTATAAAAGCTTATTAAAAAGATAATATTGTCAAAATGATATTACATAATTAATGATTCAGCTGATCTTTTAAAGGCCAAATAATAAAACTGACTATGTGTGTGATGATATACCATGCCGATATATACCATATATTTTTTCGATATATATACCATACCGGTCTTAGTCCTATTTAATTGTCGGAAGAAAAAGAATAAATTATAATTAAAGACACGAGTAAAATACTTGAAAGCTTATCGCAAAAATTCCATATATTATGACAAATAGCGCATTTTATTATCAAAATAGTATTATTGGAGTCGAAGTCAAACTGTACAAGAAGCTATTGTTTATTGATACCTCGTCCCGCCCTATTCAGGGCACACGAGAGTAGAACAAACATTCTACAGACAAAACATACATAAAACACAAAAAATTACATAAGCAGCAAGTATAAATGACATATAATACATATACAAGTATAATGACATATACAAGAAGCTATATAGTAAATGACTGAGAACTATCATTATATATATTTTTGAGTACCTTCTTTCCTGTTGAATTGTCACTGTTTAGGACTACTACGGTTCTATCTTTAGTGACGGTGTGGCGTAACTACCACTACGAAAATTAAACATCAATTCACTGGTATATAAGACATGCTAACTTGATTCAATCACGAGGTACCTTTCGATAGATGACGGTTGGCATGGTCGATAACTCCGCCCCCACATTGGTGACCCGGACGTGATTTGAACGCGCAGTAACGTCCACTTCGCAAATAACTTGACGGTAACCCCTACTTCGATGGATAGTCCACATTGAACAATTAACTTGCTACTTGTGACTGCAAAATGCAACACAGAAGCAACAACGAAAGCTACGACGTGATGTTAATACACCTCTCACATTCAGCACTCATCAAACAGAGTCGGTCTGTCACAAGTACAGCAACTAGTGGTATCCGTTCATCGAATTCTATCCCCGATAATATTCTGGTGGGGGAGTATTGTGGCGTAACTACCACTACGAAAACTAAACATCAATTCACTGGTATATAAGACATGCTAACTTGATTCAATCACGAGGGACCTTTTGATAGATGACGGTTGGCATGGTTGATAACTCCGCCCCCACATTATCGTACTCCATTTGTTGAGTGCCAGTGTCGTTCCTAACCGGATTGACTGTGATTGTAGGAGGCATCATGTCTATATGATTGACAGCACTTTAAAAACACACACGAAAAAAACCCATTTACTTCAAACAAAAAACAACGAAAAAGCACAGCGTTTCAAAATATTTCAAAAAGCCAATTCAAAAAATATTTCCAATTCTTCCTTTCATCTCTTGCCACTCTCAGAGTAACCTACATATTCCGAAAAATTTTGGTGGCGCTGACGCAAACCACTTGGAGCCAAATAGGTGGCGCTGCACACGCGCACACGCCTACACTGCAGCTGGTATTTGGCGCAACAGCCAGCATGTCTGGTGGTTTTCCGGTGGTTTTCCAATTGTATTGCTTTAACCTTTGTTCCTGTACTTATTTTTTTCGCTATTACGTCTGTTGCATGCCTAAGAGTTACCTAAGTCTGAGATAATATATTAAGTGTATAATTTATGCACTTAGTTAATTTTGAAATTAAATCATTCTTTTGTAAAAATGGTAAAATTGATTTTCATGTAGCGCGATTTAGTTAGTTTAGTTTGCATCTATTCAATTAATTACTCAGATTTCTCAGTTTATTCTAAAGAAAAGAGTAGATAGATACAAGAGGGAAGAAAGTAGAAATATTTCATTTTTATGTTTTTTGTTTCCCTAACTCAAGATTATAACTTAATAATTTCAAATTTATTTAACTTAAAACTCTTTCAAGAAACATAGGAAAGCTTGTTCGAACAAAAAGCGGAAACAGAAACAGATTTTCAGAAAATCAAGAGTTGTGTTGCGATGTTGCAACGAAAGTTAGGAGATAGGTTTTTTAATAAAATGTGAGTGTATGGATAAAGACAAAAAATTAGAATTTATTTATAAAAACAATCACCCTATGATTAGGATAGTAATTATTTGTGACTATTGGATTGATTAAGTGATCATCCTAATAATCACGACACCTTATTTGTCAGGATTAAATATTTTTTTATGGAATGTAATAATTTTTAATCACCCTATGATTAGGATAGTAACTATTTGTGACTATTGGATTGATTAAGTGATCATCCCAATAATCACGACACCTTATTTGTCGGGATTAAATAATTTTTTTCTAGAATGTAATAATTTTTAATCACCCTATCACTAGGATAGTAATTATTTGTGACTATTGGATTTATTAAGTGATCATCCCAATAATCACGACACCTTATTTGTCGGGATTAAATATTTTTTTTTATATAGAATGTAATAATTTTTATAATTTTTTTTAAATGTATTTAAGTTCCTTTAAAAGTATTTCTTATTATAATTGTGTTTTAACTTTTGCTTAAAGATGGAAAAATAAATTTCAATGACAGCAATATGGATCATAATTATAAACCAGTGGCTGCATATTGTCGAAGCAAGTTGGCAAATATTCTGTTTACACGTGAACTAGCAAAAAGATTAGAAGGTAAAGCATTTTGTTCTAAATACCGTTTTGAACTAATAATTAGATATAAGATCATAAATAACTTCATTAATTAGTGTATTTTAAATAGTTGTATTTTAATAGTTTAAATTTTAATAGTCGAAAACTAAATGAAACACTTTATGCGGAGATAAACAGGATGTTCTGTAATGACCACCCTAATTATCATTGAAAAGAATTAAATCGAAGAATATATGCACATTACAGTACGTAAATTCATACTTAAGAAAAAAGTTAAATGTTTCAAAACGTTGACCATCAAACGAAAAACATTTTAGAAGACGAATCGAAACAAGTAAGAGATTAAATTCGTGAAATCCTTGTTCTTTTGTACCGTAAGACTGAAAGGCGTCAGAAAATCCTTTCAGTTTTATTCTAGGAAAAATGTTTTAAAAATGATTTTATTGCCTGCTTTGCTCTGATTAATCTCCATGATAGCTTAGAGCGCAACTAGCGTCTTCCACGCCATTGGTTGAGAGCAAAATAAACAACCGGTTAGTGTACACATTTAAGGCCTGTTTACACGGTCCAAGTTCTTGAATCCGAGAAATTGGTAGAATTTCTCTGTCCAAAAAATTGGATGATTCGTCGACACTATCCGAGTTCTTGAATGTCACTGATTGGTCAGAAGAAATACTTGCGCATGCGCATTGTTCATGTTCAACATTATAAAATCATACTTACATGACTTTAAAATTACTGAATAAATTCAAATAAAATCATAATAACACTAATAGACCATAGCAGATTAACTTATTTTCACTAAATTATATGAAAACGAACAACAAAATGACACAATCTGATGTCTGCTTGTTGACGTCACAAAACTTAAGAAGCTGATTGGTTAAGGGAGGAAAAACTTGGAGGGAAAGTAGAACATGCTCTACTATCGTCCAAGAACTTGGACCAAGTACTTGGATGGTGGTTTACACGATCCAAGCTCAAAGCAAAACAAGTTTCCATCAATATCAATCAATCTCTGTCCAAGAAATTGGATCGTCTAAGCAGGCCTTAAATCTGATGGTATGCTTGAAAGACCCCTAGTTGATTATGGTGTGGAAGTTCTGAGAAAAGGTGCACAAACTCGGATGCCATTCACGTTGTTTGACGGGGGGTCAAAATTTCGTTGGAATTCATTCCATGGCAGTTAAAAAGTAAATCCCTGTAAAACAGAGCTAAGTGCTTGACCATAGTTGCTACAGACAATGACAGTTGTTCCAAATTTAAAAGCACTTATGTTCTTTCTAACTTAAGTATGCATTTGCGACACGAATGTGCACAGATTTTCTATTTAGGGATTTTGAAAATATTTACAATTTCACAAATTCCCTGTAATTTATGTTGCAGGTACTGGAGTAACGACATATTGTCTCCATCCCGGCGCTGTTTATACAAGCATTGGGCGACATATAGACGCTTCTTTGAACAAATTTTCTGGACTCTTTTATGAAGGATGTAGTAAACTGTTCTGGAAGAACGCTCGCAATGGTGCCCAGACATCCATCTACTGTGCTGTTGAGGAGTCATTAGAGAATCAGTCTGGATACTATTATTGGTACGTATTCTACGACTTGGTGTTCCTGTAGTTTTGCAACAGTTATTTGTATAGTGTGTGGTTTTGCCAGTAGTCAGAAGTAGCGAAACTGCAGTGGTCGCTACTTTTTTTCGTAGTTTGTAGTGTAGTGTTATACTTTTTAAAAGAAGTAGTATAATGGATAGTGCAATACAAAAATAGGGTTCCCACGGTCTGGAAATTTTTGTGGTAATAAAAGTGAGATATGTTTAGATATTTTAAGCTATCAATAAATATGTATTATTATTCTTTCAGATATATGAACGCAAAAAAAATTCGGGAATCATTTCGTAATTCACAAATTAAAGATATATCGAAGCAGTTTTCAGAAGTCGTGAAAGATCTTATTTATCTCAGGTCGTTTACTTTTTGCTGGTAGTGGGATCCTTGAATAAAAAATAGTAGTAAGCTGGTAACTACTTTCAACGTTAGTTTTGTAAAGAAAACAAGGTTCAAACATAACTAATTTTTCGAATCAGGTTGGTTCAATTCTTTGTAGATCTGTCAGTGGATGTAGTGAGAAAGGCCCTGTGGCCGAGCGTTCATAAAAATCACGTCCGATGCTCCAAGGCAGGTTTTCTTTAATCTGGTTGGTTCTGGTTGGTTCTTGCGACACGGGCAAGCCTGATTGGTGAAACCGAGCAAATTTAAGACAGAGTGTGCGATTCTTGTTTTTTCAGTGGCGCCATCTATGGCCAAGAATTCGACTTCTGCCACATCATACGTCACACCTGTTCATAAAGCGGATCCATTCATACATCCATTTATTCATCCGCAGATTGTAATTTTGACCTGAATCAGAGAACGATCGATCTCCAATCCAGTACCCCCAGAGGCATTGATTTGTTATGGGAACATGGAGGACTTTGCGACTCGACAGAATTTTAACGTGCATCAGCTACCAACTACACGGGGAGTGAATGGAAGTCGAAGTGTTTTTGGTGATTTATATTTATTTAATAAACGAAATATTGCAAAAGGAAAAAAAATCGAAACAAAATTTAAAGTTTTAAATTGGCAACTGCATCGGTTGTGTGAAACCGCAAAACTTACTAAGTAAATCCGAAGCCTCAACGGTTTTATACCATAAAACAACAATTTTTTCTTTAAAAGTCATAGAGTAAATCAGTAATCTCAGTGGTTTTTAACCCTTTAAGAACAAGTTTTACCCGTAAAATTTAATGTGAATATCTGTAGTCAGATTGTTTTTTTTTCACACTAAAAGAAATTTTTTCTGAAAAAGTTACAATACAGTCACAAAATATTCTTTCCATATGAGAAGATATTTTCGTTGCGAAAGTTTTAAAGTAAATCCGTACAGGGTTTTATTCAGCTCTGTCAATTCGCCAGGGAATATTCGCTGTTAACTAAATTACAAGTCAAACCTTTCTATCCTAAATGTATATTATTTGTGCAAATCATTTGTAGTGTTTTTTTTATTGTCTGATTTCAGTAACTGCACAAGAATAGAGCCATCTGCAAGAGCTCAGGATGATGAAATGGCAAGAAAGTTGTGGGAATTCAGCCAACAAGCTACGTCTAAATCCTAATGTTCAGAATTTGAATAAAAATCATTTTCTATATAATATAAATTTGAAGCTACTATAATATCAAAAAAAATTTTTTTTGGTTATTAAACTAGCATTTTGACATTTTTAAACCCTCAAGGCTGTGCAAATTACATATTTGGAAAAACGAAGTATGAGGCTCTTAAAAACTTTTTGACTTTTTACTTAATGATTCATGATATTAATGATTATTTACCTAAAATTATTGTTAATAGATTGTGCTATTATTTCATTCGCAGTTTTCTCAGTCCAAATAGGTTGAACATCTTACATTATATAAAGTTATAAATATGTAATATTGATATTTTTTGTGTAAATATTATAGACGTGTAATTAGCCTTTCAAGTGAGGAAGAGTAGTAAGTGTATTTTCTTATATCAATTAAATAATTAAAAAAATATCGATATTATTTACCTGCTACTTATACCCGCTTTTATCCTCTATCTTTACTTTTAAATTTTACACTTTGTTTACTTGACTATTTTTATCCCTTTTGATAATTTTATCTTTTTAAAGGTTTTAATCCTCTTTCGATTTTATACTTCTACTTTTATCTTTGCAACTTTTACGATATTTCCTTGTTTTAACTATTCTACTCTGTTTACCGTTCTAATTTCTTCCCACCGTTTTTTGGTCTTTTAGCTATTTAAGTCCTAGCTACTTTTTAGCTATCAACTTCTAGTTACCTTTTAGCTCTTTAATCTCCCACCTTATCTTTTTTAAACGATCATTCCTTAGACTTATGTCCTTTTATGCTCATCAGCAGTATATTTCCTCTAGTTCAGGGATCATCTTGTGGTGTAATTGTTTTTTTTAAAAAAATTCTTCATTTTAATGTTCGGATAGATTACGCTGATAATTGCAGAAGGGCCTTTTGGCCTGGTGTTGCCACCAGAGAACCTCTTTTATTGTTTAAAATATGCAAAACTCTATCATGTTTATGCAATCAAAAACCTGCATAATGATAAGATGCTGCCGCTTGCTGTAAATATTTTGAATTTCAATGAATGCCAAGGTGGGTTTCGCCGGGTCCTTCGGTCAGGCCATGTGCCGGTACGGACCTGTTCTATCATGGCTGTTCACGGGCTGCAATAGCGGCACAACTCAAAAAATCATGTTTTGAGATAAGTGGGTTTAAAGTTTTCGTTGCAAAGGAACGTGCACAAGAAATGCTTTATTTTGCTTATACGAAGATTACCTTCAAGTAGTTTATGAGTATTGCTACTGAAAGAATGTGTATTTTCATATTTACGCCTGTTCTTAGTCCAAAACGCGTGTTTTTGGACTTGTGCCACTATTGCAGTCCATGAGCGATTTGTTGTAAGAATATTGAATAAAAAACATTTTGATTTCAATTTAGTATATTTCATTGGGTTCATTTAATTTCTCATACGTTAAAAAATACTAGCAATTTGTTATTTTTTGCTTTAAGATCATGTTAAACAGGCATTAATAAAATAAAATATTGTTAGGACATGTACAATGCTTTAAAAAAGAAAAAAACGGAAAACCCTGAATAACTTTTGATGTAATGATCAAATCTTCACGTTCTAGGACTCATTGTTAATGGTTTGAGGGAGTAATCTCAATTATGGTAATTAATTAGTGCAGACAATATTTTAAGTTACGAAATCAGACACAAAGATGTACTTTCTCCGAGCGAAAAGACCTTTTTTTAACGGATTAGGATTTCTGACCCCCAAAGTATAGGGAATAACCGCAATCTGAGAAATATGGTCTCCTTAGTTTGATCAGGTGATAGCGATCCGAAATTTGGACCTCGTAATGTTAATTTTAATTTTTGCGTATTTCGCTATATCTCGAGAACTTTTTAAGCAAAGTGAAAAAATTCGTGCTCAATTTTAAAATACTTTTACACGAAGATAATCCTATGGAAAAAATAATTTTTAGTAAATATTTATTATTTTTTGATACTTCATAAATAATAGTCGAAAAAAATTTGTAAGGTATACAGTTTTTTTTGCGTTTTTTCAAAGTACGATATAAAGTACAAAAATATAAATTTTAAGCTAAATCAGTTGAATGGTTCTTGAGAAATCAAATTTTAAACATTCGGCATCTTTAAAATTCGATTTCTCAGAACCCATTCAACAAATTTTGCTCAAATTTTGCATTTTGCTATGTAAAATCAAATACTTTAAAACGACGCATAAGACTGTGCAACTTAGAATTTAAAAATTTTCCACTATTATTTAATAAAATAAAAAAAAATAATTATTCACGAAAATTTATTTTTTGTGTGGGATCTTCTTAAAATAAACGAATTTTATAATTGTGCGCAAGATTTTTTCGATTCGCCTGAAAATTTCATCAGATATGGTAAAGTACACAAAAAGTTAAAATAACATTGAGGTATCCCAAATCTTGGCTAAAGGATACCTACCTCTTTGTTTACCAAGGTCCAAACTATGGGAGCATATTACCCAGATTGCAGCTGTATTTGGGGGTCAGAAATCCGAATCCGTTGAAAAAAGGTATGTTAGTTCAGATACAGTATTTTCTTGTCTGATTTCGTTGCTTAAAATATCGTCTGCACTTATGAATTAGAATATTTGAAGTTGCTTTCTCGAACCATTAAGATTGAGTCCTAAAACGTTTTAGATCAGTGTTTCCCAACGTGGGGCCCACTCCCCACTGGGGGGCAATTCGACAATGGACTCGACATGAGCTTAACCCTTTTGCTCCGGGCCATTTAAATGCAATGCTAGATTTCGGTGGCAAAATTGGAAGAAAAAAGCGAATTCTTAAATAATTGCTGCCAATAAATAATATGTGACTTAGCGATTTTTTAAGTAACGAGCCTGAAATGAAGTATCTGTTAACAGTCGATGGTAAAACATTTGTGAGTTATTTAGCCGATATCTTTGAGAAACTAAATAATATTAAATAAGCAACTTCAAGGAACAAATGAAACTCTGTTTGATGCAAAAGCGAAGATATTTGTTTTCATTACTCTTATTGAGTTATGTTAGAAATATATTAACAACAAAAACTTTGAACAGTTTCATTGGCTCCAAAAATGTGAAGTAAATGATACCGCTTTACTTGTTATTGTCGATCATCTGAAAATTCTACCGGCTGATTTAAAAGAAAGATTTTCTGATTTAAAACAAATTGATTTTCCAACACGAATGATGCAGTCAATGTTAGTGGATTTGTCTGATATATCAAATATACAGTATCAAGAAGAACCCTCAGAAATGCAAAACGATGAGTCAGTCAAAACTTTATTTAACATAATAAGAGTGATGGCATGGCTTCGTGAGGAAACAGAAATCAAATACCCAAATTCAAACAAATGCGCAAGAAAACTATTGTTACCGTTTCCATCCTCATATTTAGCTGAATGTAGATTTAGTGCTGTAAATGATTTACTGGTAAAAAAAATAAATTGTCTGGATGTAATACAACGGGGAGACTGGAGACTGAAGCTAACCAAATTGTAACCTAACAAGCATCAAGCGCAAGCATCTCAATAAATTAAAATGTTAAATTATTATAAAAAAATCTTTATTAAAATTATTTCGAATTTGAATTTAAGTTTTTCATTATGTATTTTGAAAATTTACTTACTGTGTTTCGTTAACAATTTCCAAATGATTTATTCCTAAAACCTATTATTTAAGTTTCTTAAGTGACCAATTCAATTTTTTAATGTTTAAAATTACGTATATGTTACATAGGGGGGGGCATAAAAATTTTAGAAAGGATTAGGTGGGGCATGGCACAAAAAATGTTGGGAAGCACTGTTTTAGATCATTATTAAGTCAAATATTATTCAGGATGATCCGTTTTCTTTTCTTTTTTGACTCACAGTACATTGTTTCTAATATGAATAGTCAGTAACTGATATTTAAGAGTGTTTCTTTATGTAAGAATTATTAAAGATGAATAAAAATATACATGAAATACTACGGTGAACAAGGTTGGTTAGTATAATTTCAGCATCTATTGAGAGCAGTTGAATTCATATCAATCGCAGTTTTAATTCATTTTACTCAATAGTGATTTTTGTTGTGCGAGGAAATTACTACGCATTTCATTCCGCACTATTAACGTGTATATAAGAAAACTCTTCAGCACTCAGAAGGTTAAATAACATTTAAAATTAAAAGTTTATTGCTAAAGCAAACTTGGTGAGTTCACAATCATAAATTAATACAGTTTATGCATACATCAAATCGCGCATGAAACTCATCGTTAGGTTGTTAATCTTTTAATAGAGCTCTTTAACTATAATTTATAATTGGATATTATAGTAATTTGCACGATAAAATAATAATGGCTAGTAAGTTTAAACATCGATTTAAAAAATTTTATCCAAAAATATGTATAAAAAAATTTATTATAGAATAATGATATAATAAAATAAACAACTCTTTTAATTTTAAAAGCTTATTTTAGAAAAGAATCAAAATCAAAAAAGAAATGCTAGCAATGGAATAATAAAAATAAATATTACAGGTAATCGCCTTAAAATTAGGGATGAAATATATTTTATAGGAAAACAATACCTCAATGACTTGTTTTATGCAGATTACAACTTAAAAAATGTAAAAATTTAAGTCTGCGAGGAACTACAAGATCATATCATATTATTTTCCGGCCAATAAAAATGCACCGACAACAACGAAAAACTGTGCCAGACTATTTAATTAAATTTATTGATCACGTGATGTGAGGCAACTACATTTCTATAATGTAATGATTTACAAATGCTTTGTATATGTGTATTAGATAAAATTTGTCTCGTTTGTTTACTTCATTCAATCATTTACGAAAAATGCAAATTTTTACATGACGGTAGAAATTATTAAAAAGACAATTCTTAATTTGGTCAATATATA
>NC_092213.1:50062553-50075267 GCF_043381705.1 Parasteatoda tepidariorum | reverse complement strand
TATATATAATGATTTACATTAATTTTCTTCTGTCACAAAGTGAGAGATATTTTTCAATAGTTGCTTATTACGAAACAGAAAAATGAAAACATTTATTAGGGTTGAATATTTTCTATTTTTCATATTCTGTCTTTTCCTTGAGAAAAGATAATATTATCCTTTCTTCACAAATACTGAACGTATTTAGCGATCTCACGGCACCTGTACACATATCTAGATGTTATCAATACGTTTTGAGGCAAATGCATAATACATGAAGCTTTTCTTATAAGCATTGCTATTCTATATGCTCGAGGAAGTAAGAATGTTAAGTAAGTAATTGTCTCCTTATTCAATTCCTACTATTAGTTCACACTGTTTGTTCCAATTTTCAATCTTTAATAAAATACTTTTTATTCATCCATTCAAATTTTCAATCTTTAATAAAATGCTTTTTATTCATCCATTCAAATTTTCAATCCTTAATAAAATACTTTTTATTCATCCATTCAAATTTTCAATCTTTAATAAAATACTTTTTATTCATCCATTCAAATTTTCAATCTTTAATAAAATACTTTTTATTCATCCATTCAAATTCAAATACATTTTTTTAGACTCGTAGTGAACGACACTTGATGTTAATACAGTTTTTTTTTTTTTCAAATATTAATTCATTAATTAAAAAAGGNTTTTTTTTTTTTTTTTTTGTATAATAAACAGGGATGAGCGAAAAACGAAATGGAATTTTCTGATTGGTTAAGCGCTAGTCATTGCTTTACATTTTTACTATAAGCGATTCAGTTTTCACATATTTTTAAAAAAAAACATCAGTGATAATTTCTAACTTATAGCTCAATTTGAGCAAAATAAGTAGCACGTGTGGTCCACGTCATCAAATTTATGCTCTTATAGTTGTCTGATAAGTTTCTATTAGTTCACACTCTCTATACAAATTTATGTATCGTGTTTAAATTTTTAATCGTTAATAAAATACTTCTTGCCCATTCTTTCAAATTCAAATATATTTTTTAAAACTTTTAGGGGATGGCACTTGATGTTAATACAGATTTTTCTAATATTAATTCATTAATTAAATTTAATTTTAAACGGAAGAATAAAATGTAATTTCGGAAACTAATAAAAATCTGTATTATTCATCTTAAATTTAATAATTTTTTAATACTTTTACTATTGGAAACTTTTAAGGTTTTTACTATTTTTAAAACCATAAATATAACTGAATGAAGCTTGTACGTGAAACTAATACAAAAATCGATGGTATTTATCTTAAATTTAGTCCTTTTTAAGGCTCTTTACTATTTGAGAGATCAAATTCGATTGAATGAAGCATGTAGTGATACCAATAAAAAGTTTATATTATTTATCTAAAATTTAATCATTTTAATATGAAGTATTTTTAAGACTTGAACTATTTGAGAAATTAAATATTATTGAATAAAGCATGTAGGTTAAACTAATGAAATTATCATTATTATTTATCTCACACAGAGGAAAAAAAGTATTGTCAAAACTACCAGAATGTGGTGAAATTTACCTCATTTCTGACTCTATGAGAGCATTAAAAAAATTGGTAATTTTTACCAAAGCGCCTTGGTAATGCTTTCAGTTAAATACAGTTTGGCTCGGTTTGGTTTGATAGTTTTATGATTGGCGATAAAATTGTGAAAATGTGTTAATATTTGATAATTTTATCATTGT
Organism: Parasteatoda tepidariorum; assembly: GCF_043381705.1. Lineage (NCBI taxonomy): Eukaryota > Metazoa > Arthropoda > Arachnida > Araneae > Theridiidae > Parasteatoda > Parasteatoda tepidariorum. Next base: position 50,073,566 of record NC_092213.1, on the reverse strand, counting down.
AATAATATATATAGCTTTACTATATATATATTTTACTAATATATATAGCTTTACTTTATTATAAATATAGCTTTACTAAATATAGCTTTATGCTATGTGAAAAAAGTTGGTAAATGGGACAAAATTTGATTATTTTATCATGATGCCTTAGAGTTTGGCAAAAAAAAAACATTTATTCGGTTGCATTTATTTCTTAGTTTTGTATATTTTACTTAATGTGTGATAATATGAACTATAATTTTGAAAACCTACTATATTAATTATATTAATTATAATTATATTAATTATAATTATAATTATAATTATTTATTATATTAATTAAAATTATATTCATTATAATTATAATTATTTATTATATTAATTATAATTATAATTATTTATTATATTAATTATAATTGTATATAAACCTACTATATATAATTATAATTAATGGTTTGAATACCGTATATTTTGTTTTTTATTACTAGAATTATGTTTTTTTTTTCCCGAAATGTTCTTACCATACAGCACGGTAATTTTACCTGATTTTATTTTCGTGTAAATTTCATCATTTTATTAATCATTTTTAAGGCTTTTAGTATTGGAAAGATTAAATGTAATTGGATTATGCACACGTGTGAAACTAATAAAGAAAATATATATTATTTATCTTCAATTTGATCATTTCAATTAATCAACATTGCGGCATTATAAATGAGATAGAATCAACTAATTGTGATTGTGTGTAAAACTAATAAAAAAAATAACTTAATTGATATTGTATAAAGTAATAAAAAATTTATATCATAAATCTTTAATTCAAAAATTTTGAAATTATTTATACATTTCAAAATTTTTTTACTGCGAAAAATATTAACAAAATGTTTCTTAACGAACCTATATTAAAATTAATGCAAACTAATAATTTAATTTAAACGTAATTTTTTATGATTTTCATATTATATTTACTATGAAATGTATCGGATTCAAAATATTTAAAATTCTGTAATTTATTCAAAACTGGTTACGGTTGACTTTCCAGAAAACAGTGCTAATTTTTAAATTTAAAATTCAAATTTATAATAATTTCAGTTATCGTCCTTAAATGTTCATATTCTTCAATTTCTTAAAACGAAAGCAATAATACGTTTTTTTCTTCTTATGTCACGAGTTGAAAATTAAACTGCATCGATATACTAGAATTTCTGAATTAAAAAGTCTTTTAATTAAAGTAATATTTTTATTTACAGTTATTTGATCAAGTTTCTACACTTTTAAATTTCATCATTTTAATGATGGAATTAAAATTATATCCATTATGTTTTTGTTAAAAATCTTTATACATTCATTTATTAGAGTGACTGGAAAAACTACGTTTTTTTATGCGTTTTTTTACGTTAAAGCGTAGAAACTACGTTTCTACGTTTTAGAACTTAAATAACTTTATTACATATTTCGTTAACAACAACTACTTGTTTTAAAAATGTAATGATTGCAAACTACTTTCGAAATAAAGTCTCTACTTTAAAGAACTGGATTTGGCTGTAAAGGTTTAATGTATACTCATGTTCAAAATTTAACAAAATAAAGTTAAGAAATCGAAGAATAAATCTTAAACAAATGCTTTAGAATAATAAAGGGCTTATTTAAACTTGAGAAATTATTAAGAATTATTTCATTCTTGTCTGCATGAGATAATTTATTATTCTAAGCAATTTTTTACGATATTTTCTAATAAGTTTTCTTAATTAAATTTGATTGATTTTAATTAATTAATTCTTATTAATTATTTTAATTAATTAATTTTAAGTAATGTTAAAAATTAAGCATAACCATTTAAAATAATGCTATTTAACTCATTTTAGTAATAAGTAATAATAATTAATTAATTAATTTTTATTGATAATAAATAATGAAAACTAATTAATTAATATTTAAAAGTAGTAAAAAATAATAATTTCCATAATTTCATTCAAGTTTTGCGTGCAAAAACAAAACACGCGCCTTGTAAGAAATTATTAAGATTGCCTAATTACTGTTAGTTTACAATTTTTCCAAATTATTCATGCATCTAGTCTGACTGAGGATCATGTTATGCGATATGATTATACAATAAAAACACTTTAATATGTTATCACTTAGTTCAATTTTAACATTATAGTAAGATATTCTTTATTAAATTGTTACAAAATATAACTTAAATGTACATTTTTTTCCGCAGCAATTTTTGTAACAGTGTTCTACAGTGCTTTGGTTTATTTAAGGGACATATTTATCTCTAATACATGCCAAAGTAAGGCTTCTTTGAAAAACAAAACTGTTATAATCACAGGTGGAAATACTGGTATTGGAAAAGAAACCGCTTTGGGTCTCTCCAAAAGAGGTATGAAAAAACTCATGTCATTATTCAAATTTATGTATTTGAATTGTGAACTAACGTGCATTTAATCAATGAATTTTACATTCAAAAACAACTCAGTAATAAAATAGAAAATTTAAATAAGTATCACAGGCTAACAAAACTGATAAAAGTTAATCTGAATTTAAAAAGAGGATAAAATTTGACCATCTAGGAATATTCTGTGATTGTAAAAGTCTGATATCTGTTCATCAATTGAGAAGCAGCAAAAACCACCTGAACTTTAGCGAAAATTTGGTGTAAGATTTCAAAGATTCATACTCGTTAACAGGACGCTACACTACGAGAGAAATCCTTCATGGTAACTTTTATTTCAATTTTAAAATATGGAAAGGGTGAGTCCATGGAAAGTTAAGGCAGAAATTTTTTTTTTAAATAAATTATGGTATTGTTACTAAAAATTGCGCCTTCGGAAAGCTGTCTTACCGTAAAATATTAACATTCTGATATTTTCAAAAAAATTTTTCAGCATTTGGAACTTTAATATCTAATCTAGGTACAACTGAGCTCAATTTTCTCTAAACTTTAAATTTTAAAATGCCAGCGGAAATTTCATGAATGTTTTAAGTTTGAAAATATCAAAAAGAATTTACCATGCAAAGTTTCTACCGCGATATATCATTCTTTTAAATAGGGGTAAATTCGATGTTCTCTGCGCAAAAAAATAAATGAATCACCATATATAATTTTTGATACTTTGATAATTTTTGATAGTTAGATACTTGTTAGCATTAGCACACTTGTTAGTATTTTTTTAAATGGACAATTAATGCAAAAAAGTTCGCATTTTTAAAATGGAATACTGTTGTGAAAAAAATTTTCGTAAATGGCTATTTATTTGAAAAGCTCAACAAGCATTTGTTATCATTGTTTTGCTAATAATCAACTGCAACAATGCAGCTAAATAAAATGAAAAGATTTCTAGAAAATGAAATATTTGGCTTCTTTCTTCTTGAGCATAAATGAGACTAGCATTGATTATTTTAGGTGCAAAAGTGATTATTGCATGTCGTGACACAAGTAAAGGTGAAGAAGCAGCTCAAGACATCAAAGAAAAAGTGCCTTCAGCTGCAGTTTATGTGAAGCAGCTAGATTTGTCTTCTTTTGCTTCTATTCGGAAGTTTGCGAAGCAGATATTAAAAACGGAACAACGCATTCATATTTTGATTAATAATGCAGGTAAAAATTATGTTTTTACTCCTACTGTTATACAAATGAATATTAAATTTTTATTTCCTGAAATGTATTTATGAACTTTAATTACATAATAATGCATAATAATGCAGGTAAAAATTGTGTTTTTACTCCTACTGTTATACAAATGAATATTAAACTTTTATTTCCTGAAATTTATTTATGAACTTTAATTACATAATAATGCTGGTAAAAATTATGTTTTTACTCCTACTGTTATACAAATGAATATTAAATTTTTGTTTCCTGAAATTTATTTATGAATTTTAATTACATAATAATGCAGGTAAAAATTATGTTTTTACTCCTACTGTTATACAAATGAATATTAAATTTTTATTTCCTGAAATTTATTTATGAACTTTAATTACGTAATAATGCAGTTAAAAATTATGGTTTTACTCCTACTGTTACACAAATGAATATTAAATTTTTATTTCCTGAAATTTATTTATGAACTTTAATTACGTAATAATGCATAATAATGCAGTTAAAAATTATGTTTTTACTCCTACTGTTATACAAATGAATATTAAATTTTTATTTCCTGAAATTTATTTATGAACTTTAATTACATATGCTGTAACTACAGAAATATTTTTTTTTATTTCCAATACCCACCTGTGTTAACATTTCGTCAATTCGGGCATTTACAGGGCATATTTGTTGGCCATTCTTTCAGGGGCATCATGTTAGGTGGACCTACGTTGCTTCCACAGTAAGGACAGAGATTGAAAGAACATCCGTGCCTTGTCCGGAATTCGGGCCCACAATCTTTCTGAAGCCTCTTCAGAAATATACATAAAATTCATCCCCCCCCCCGAAAAAAAAACATTACGTAGATTTTTTTTTTTTTTTTACATTTTTGAAAACACATTATTTGTTAATAAAAAGTTTATAAAGTACTCGAAAATTACCAAAAAGATACAAATAAGTACTTAGGAGTATTATTAAATGGTAGATGGCAAGAGGTTAAATATGCGGACTAAAGAATTTAAAGAGTACAAGCCACACAAATATGACTACTTTATATGTTAGTAATTGCATTTTTATGGTCTATTGTAACTTCTAAAATCTATACATCAATTACTTTTTGAAAAGTAGCTCTGAGCCGTATGTTTTATTAATTTTAAAGTTTTCACGTTTCAACTATCTAACTGCAAGCAATTTTAAATGACGGTTACGATTGCTGAATACCTTGACTAATGCACAAGCCATAGAAATATAAAGAATCGATGCACTACCTGAATTCTATCACTGAATCCAGATTTATTTTCATTCTTTTTTAAAATATAGAACATTTTAATAGTAATTGTTTATGTTATTTTCAGGAGTAGCAAGTTGTCCAAAATCCCTTACCGAAGATGGATTCGAGATGCAATTTGGAGTGAATCATTTAGGACATTTCCTGTTGACAAACCTTTTACTGGAACGTCTTAAAGCTTCTGCTCCAGCTAGAATTATCAATGTCTCTTCCATTCTCCACACAAGTAAGCTTGACAGCTTTCTTTTCTAATGTTGTCTTCTTTTTTTTTGTTGATAATTATACCTTCTTTAATTTTTTAACCCTTTATTTTTTTATATTTTATAACCTACCAGTGTTTAACTCCGCAGCCATGTAATTTTGAACCCAATCCGGAAGACAAGGGAATGCCTGGATCAAGTATTGGGAGAAATTTGGTTTCGTGGAAAACTTTTTGATGGAGTGTCCAAATAACCTGATTCGAATTAGCGATATCAATCAATTAAATCGAATAAGTGATCCGAATCACTGGTTTCGAATAAATGATCTGAATCACTTGAATCAAATAGGTGGTCTAAACTACTTTATTCGAATAAGTGATGAGTATCACTTGATTCTAATCAATGATCTGAATCATCTGATTTCTTTAATTCTAATCACTCTATAAGAATCACTGCTCTAAATCGCATGATTCGAATAACTCATCCAAATTCCTTGATTCGGATCACTGATCCAAATCTCATGATTCAAATCTTTGATCTGAATCACTGGATTCAATCAATGGCCGAAACAACTTGATTCGAATTAGAGATCCTAGTCACGTGATTCGAATAAGTAATCGGAATCACTTAATTCGAATCAATGATCCGAATATTTTGATTCATATTACTGATTCAAATAACTTGATTCAAATAATGACTTGAATAACTTGGTCTGAATTAAGTATTTAGATCAGTGATTCGAATAAAGGGATTTAAATCAATATTTGGCTCTTCGAATCAAGTGGTTCAATCAAGTGATACAGACCACTGATTCGAATCAAGTGATTCGGATCAGTGTTCGGTTTAAGTAATCTAAATGGTCTGTTGTAAGTCAAATGGTCTGTAAACCAAATAATCTGTGGCAAAAAGCAAACATTGAGTTTAATTTTGAATTTCTTATTCCTTATAGAATGCGATAAGTATCAAATTTATACTTTGTTCACATTTAACGTAAGTACATGTTGATTTAATTTTGTGTTCATTCTCTTCTAGTTATCATTTTAATTTTAGAAATATTATGATTATATTTACGTTTCTTGCAATGAACTTGTGTTTTTACTTTTATTTATAGTTGGTGAAATAGACTTAGATGACATCAATATGGATCGTAACTATGGACCTATTGCTGGATACAACAGAAGCAAGCTAGCTAATATACTCTTTACACGTGAACTAGCAAAGAGACTAGAAGGTAAATTATTTTGTCGGAAACAAATTTCAAAATAATTAAGCGTAAAATTTCAAAGTAAGTAAGCAGAGATAGCTGTATGCTCTTTTAGGAAAAAAATATTTAATGTTCTATAGTCATAGCTTTCGAGCATACTGAAAAAGTCATATAAGTATAAAGGGAAAAAAAGTAGAAAGTTTTGATATGTTTGATCTAGAGACAGGGATCAGGAAACTAGACCCACAACGGATTTAAATTCTTGGCCCTCAAAATATGGTCCCTTTAATTTAGTCAGGAGAGCGGTCCAAAGCTTAGATCCCTTAATGCAATTCAACTTTTCACGTTTTTCTCCACATTTCTGAAACCCACAACTCGTTTGACCAGCTCTGAAATTAATTCTCTTTTTAAAAGATATTTCCATAAAAGTCCCGCAGTGGACTGATCGTTAAGACACGGTTCCCAGCAGATCACCGAAGTCAAGCATCACTGGCTGCGGTCAGTGGGCGGGTGGGTGACCGCTTGGATTAGTCCACTTAGGGACCGAGAGTGTGCGGTATTGTTCCTCGTTAAACTGTTCTACCGTAAAGGGCTCGACTTCGCGCGCAGGTCGTCGGTCTGCCGAAGCAGGGGTGCCATCCCCTCTGCAGAGGATCAAAATTGCGATGGCAAGTCTTCGGATCATCCTCAGGGATGTTTCCCAGACCGTTGCCAATAGCCCATTGTGCAGCTCTAGTGCGACATAAATGAACTACAACAATGATTCCATTTAAAAAACTTTAATATTTACTCAATTTTTTTCAATTTAATTTAATACTATCCGAAAAACCTTTGAACTGCAAGATCTAGAAACTCTTTTTTTTATTATCTCATATTATTAATTATGCTATTTTAAATGAATAAAATCCAAAATTTAAAACAAAATTGGCGGAATAGTTCTTGAGAATTGTAAACGTTTGTTTAAATAATTATCAATTATTTGTTTTTTAAAAAATTTTCCTGTGAATACTTAGAAAAGTTTAGCCGGTATCGCCTGGTAGGTAGGTGGTAGCAAGTAGGAATAGTTGGTTGGAGATTCGTATTCATGAGAGCTTGTGTTCGAATTTCGCCAGCTGAAGAATTTCCCTGTGTTAAATGGGGACAGGTGCATCTTAAGTCTGTCGAAGTCCTCCTAGTTCCCATAACAAATCAAAACCTGTGGGGGTACTGAATTAGAGATTGATCGTGTAACGCGTGTGTGTGATGTAAGTCGTGTTCTTGGCCATAGATGGCGCCACTGGAGAACAAGAAAATCACTCTCTGACTTAAAAATTCGCTTGGTTTCAAGCAGGCTTGCCGGTATTGACCTTTTTCATAAGTAACAACAAAGAAAATTTCTTTCTTCTTTTGTACTAGCAATTTCCTCTCGATTTTTCCAAATAAAACCAAAAATTTTAGAATAAGATTTTTTAAAGTAATTTGCAGCTTAGTACATAAGATATATTTAATCCTTAATAGCTAGCCACGAGTCAAAATGACCGGAGTTTACAATATAATGAGTATTTAATTAAGTTGTTAGCTTAGTAAGGGTTAATGATGCACAAAATAATATTTAAACAACTTACGACTACTTCCTGGTCAAACTACTGGTACTCCATTTCTCAACTTATCTTGTGTGTTTACTCATTAGTTTTATTTGTCTTTGTCTAAAAAACTGTTTTCTATAATCTAATAACGTAAAACTACCGGGAAAGGCAATAAATAAAAAATAAATGGAAATTTCCCAGCTTTATCCATTTTTCTGGAATATGTCTTTCAGTTTATTTACATAATTTATAGCATTCATTTAAGCTGTTGAGCAGCAAAATTCTATTATTAATTTTATTACATATCACAAATTCTATTAATTCTATTACGATTTGAGATAACCAAACAACGATATTATTACATAAATTTCAGGCCTTACAATGCCTCAACAGTCTCGTGTGACTTTAAGAGTTCAGTTACGTGTTTGCTTTTGTATCTTTGGAAAATTTGAGATAAAGGAACCTGAAGAGTTAACAGTAAATTAAAAAATAAAATAAAATAAGATTAAATAAAATAAGATAAAATAAAATTAAGTAAAATAAGATAAAATAAAATAAATTAAAAAAATAAGAAAAAATGAGATGAAATAAAAAATAATATTAAATAACTTGAAATATAATTATATAAATAAGGTAAAATAAGACAAATTACAAAATAAAATGAAACAAAAAATAATATAAAACAAAAAATACCATAAAATTAAAAATAAGATAAAATAAAATAAAAAAAATTAGATAAAATAAAAAATAAGAAAAAAATAAGATAAAATAAAAAAATAAGATAAAATAAAAAAATAAGACAAAATAAAAAAAATTAGATAAAATAAAAAATAAAGTAACTAAGACTGCATTGTCTATGATGATAGAATAGAGTGTATATTATCTTCCGATCATCGCTAAAATGAATTCAAAACTGTTGCCAACACCCCCATCAGAATAGTTCTAATGCGATGGAACAATCAAGTCAAAAAAAATTTCTTTATTTTCTTCAACAAAAAAAACTAAAGCTTAACTTAAAAACCATAGGTAGTAAATTTTTCATCTTGAATATGATTAGGGGAATATGACTACTGAGAGAGAAACGGAATTTTGTAAGTTTCCGGTGTATCGATGGGCTTATGTTATGTTGGGATATGTGAATAGACTTGATATTTCAAGAAGTATTATTAATAAGAATAAATTTTAATTTATACGCAATTTCGCCATTTTTAAGATTTTTCTTTATTTGATAAATTTTAAAAGTGAGTCATAAATCAGATAAAAGAAAGTTCAGTAAAAGGGTTCCATGTTTTTAACTTAAGTTAGATGGGTTTACAAATAAAATGATACATAGCGCTAGTCGTAAATGAATGGTAACTAGTGTAAAAACATTAACAATATAGGATGGATTGGACGGAATAATCTACTAATTCGATTATGAATTTCAACCGCTAGCGCCACCTGTGATAGATTTATGTAACTAACAATCCAAAATATTTTTTCATTAAATTTAATCATTTAGTTTAAATTTCATTAAATTTCAAAATTAGTTGATCTTGCATTAAACCAATAGATATGCACTCCAAATACTGGAGTTACAACGCATTGTCTTCATCCTGGTTTCGCTCATACTGATATTTTTCGACATTTGTTTACTTCATTCAACATAATTGCCATACTACATCCAACGTCGCTGGATGTAGTAAACTTATCAGGAAGAAAGCTCACCTAGGTGCGCCGACGACCAACTATTGTGCTCTTGAAAAATCACTGGGAAAAGAATCTGGGCTTTATTATTGGCTAGTTTATGATGATCTGACGACGTTCTAGAACGAATATTAGGGTTAAATGAGAATTGAAGAGATTCGTGGAAGAAAGTTCTAAGTGACGTACGTCTGTGGAAGAATTGAGATTTCTCGGATGTATGAACTACATCCCGAGAAATTTCAATCTGACCATAATACTTTTTACTTGACTTTAAAAAATCAGTTTTCAATATTTTGCAATTTTAAATTTGGTTGTTCTTGCATTAAATCACTAGATATGCACTACAGGTACAGGTGTTACAACATATTGTCTTCATCCTGGTTTCGTCCATACTGATATTACACGGCATTTGTACACTTCAATGAACATTATTGTTGCATACATCTACGTTGGATGGTTTAAACTTATCGGGAAGAATGCTCACCAAGGTGCGCAGACGACCATCTATTGCGCTGTTGAAGAATCATTGGAAAAAGAATCTGGGTTTTATTATTGGTAAGTTAAGTAAGTTCTGACAATATTAGGGTTAGATAAGAACTGAAGAGCTCAGTGAAAGTAGATTCTAAGTTTTTGCAAGAATAGAGATTTCCAAGAGAAATATCGTATTTAACTTTACAACTTAAACTTATTTTGTCAAGTCAGTAAATTTCAGAAATCGCAGTGGAAAAAGGTACTAGGACAGGGGTGGCGAACTTTTATACACCAACGTGCCATTTTTTCTAAAAAAATTGTTTAATGAGGTCATAGACGTACCGTCAAATAATTTTCACTCCGTGATTATTGGGAAAATAATAATGCTAAATACTATCAACTTAAAACTCTTTATTTACATTGAAAATAAATACATTGTGCCATGTCTCAGTTATACGCGAAATGTAACATCAGTGTGACTTCTGTTATTGCAGATTAGATGACAAATAACTTATATTAGGTTGTAAGATGTTAGTTTAAGCAGGACTGTTAATTTTTTGTTTACTAGTTATTTATTGTTAGCTTGTTTTTAATGGTTATTAACTGTTTTTTTAGCATTAATTGTTCATTTCTTTATTAATAATTGTTTATTATTTTGCTTTGCTTTTGTGAATTTTAATTTAATTGTTACATATGCTTCATAGTGTAATAACATTTGTATAATAACAATTCATAGTGTAATTACAATTGTGATCTGTGGCGTGCCCAAAATATTGTGTCTCGTGCCATAAATGGCACGCGTACCATTGGTTCGCCATCTCTGTACTAGGAGATACTTAGTTATTATGAGTTTTTCGTATGGAAGAAATTTCCAAGTGCCATTTTGCTACACATACTCAACGGCAACCTCAACCTATTAGATAAAATTATGTTCTGAGATTCTTAATGGCTGGTAGCACAAATTAAAACAGTAAATTAGTTTATCATGGGCATTCAAAAATTGGTAAATTCGATGCTAAGAAGCTCAAGCA
>NC_092213.1:50060304-50062468 GCF_043381705.1 Parasteatoda tepidariorum | reverse complement strand
AAAATGAATATATATTGTGCAAAAGTTAAACAAACTGCATTCTAAAATATTTAAGCATTGTTTTTTTTTCTCATTTAAGAAGTGTGTTTAAAATTATTCATCTATTTGAATATTATTTTATGAATATCACTTTCGATTAATACTTGCGCGTCTGTGAATCAGACAAGATTCTTTCTTTATTGCTTTCTGTGGCGCCAAAACCACAGACGAATTTCTTTTCATGGTAAAATGAGAGTGTTTGTAAACCGAAACTGAAACTTATGCTAATGATTATCAAGAACTTATGTCTTAGTTGTTGTTATATTGCATTTTGTTTTATTTTCATTGATCTCAATTACAGATATAAATTGAATTTAGCTAAGGTTAAAATAAAACTTGTCATTTAAAAGAAAAAATATTCAAAACTAAGAAAGAGGAAAAGAAATTTAAGAATATGTTGCTTCCTTTTAATTCATTTATGTAACTTGTAGTATAGTTTTATTATTACAATTTCTATTTGTTATTAGTTTTAAAAAAAAAAGAAAGGAAGGAGAAGAATTTTTTTTCTATTGCTATGTGTTTTATATATATATGTTTCTATATTGAATACACTTTAGTAACAAAGGTGGATAATTTTGATAAGTGAAGAGTAGTGTATTTTGGGATGAAAAAAAAAGTTTTATCTTGGTTTAATAGAATTTTATCCAGAAAAATTAAAGTAAAATGTCTGTATAGTGTTTATACAGTATAATGTTTATTGTTCAAAATATTGATTTATTTACAATATTGGTGTTTTATATGGGAATTTTGTTGATGTATTATAATTTACATTACCACTACTTTCTTTATAATTAATACACCGTATATTTTTATTTTCCATTGGTTGTTTGAATAGATTATATTAACTGGTTCAAATTATCTCAAGTAATATTGTGTGATAGGGTATCTATAATTAGAAACATTTTATATTAAATAATAAGTGACATTTCATTATCAGTGACATTTTAAGACTATTGGGGGTATTAAACAATATCTATTAAGTGGTGCTTTCACAATCTGCTACAATGACATTTTTAGGAAAGGGAAAAAAGGTCGATTTATGTGTATTAGCTGAAGAAATGGGTCTCAAGGTTCCCCCCGATGCTAAAGTCATTCAAATTAAGAAACTGATCACAGAAAATGAAGCATACGATGAAGAATTTTGCCTCAACGTGCTACAAAATATTATTGATGACAGAGTCGAAAGAGAAAGAAGCGAAAAATTAAATAGAGAAAAAGAAGAGGAACAAAATCGAATTTTGAAAGAAAAGGAACAAGAACAGAATTTTGAGCTAGAAAAATTACGTTTGCAAATTGAAGCCCAAAAATCCATACAACCATCATCTGGTTTAACTAGTACTTGTCCTGTCAACTTTCAATTAAAGAAATTACTACCTGAATTCAATCCCAAAGAGGACGATATGGTTTTATATCTCAACTTATTTCAACGCCAATTGAAATTTTTAAAAGTAGACAAAGAGAATTGGGTAGCTTATTTACTTGGTGTCCTGCCAAACGATATTGCTCAACTCATCGCAAGAGAAGCAGAAGATAAAGCCCAAGATTTTGACTATGTCAAAGAAATGCTTCTGAAAAGATTTAAGCTAAGTGCAGAAAAGCTTCGACAGTTATATGCCACTCACAGAAAAACACCTGAGAAAACTTGGAAAGATTTTCATTTTGAACTCCAAACTTTTTTCGAAAATTGGTTAATGGAATTAGACATTAAAACTTTTGATGAATTAAAAAATTTGATGATCGTCGATCAAATGAAGAAAAGAATTCCTCCAGAAGCTAAAGAGCACTTCTTAGATGTCTGGTGTGAATGGAAAATGCCTGAAGATTTAATTGAGAAAATGGATGCATATGAAAATCTTCGTATGAACAAAAATGATTTGCAGAAAACAAATACAGAAAAGAAGCTTAATTTGAAACAAACAGAATCACAAAGACTTTATAACCAAAACAAGTATTCGCGTAGTCCCAGGGTACAATATGACCAGAAATATAACATGCATTCTTTCAGACAAGAAAATAGGCGAGATACTGGAGTTCAAAGTCATAACAAGCAGGACTTTTCTAATTATGAAAGAATTCCGCGAAGAAATGATTTTATGTATGATGATCAACATCATAAAGTAAACAA
>NC_092213.1:50030698-50058615 GCF_043381705.1 Parasteatoda tepidariorum | reverse complement strand
CTATTATATTTTCTTGAATGATATTTTTATGAATTATATATATATATATTATCTCATTTCAGTAACTGCACAAGAATAGATCCATCTGCAAGAGCACAGGATAATGAAATGACAAGAAAGTTGTGGGAATATAGCAAGCAAGCCACTATCCAGAGCACAAGAAATTTTTAATCTTTCCCATAAAGATAATTATTAAAATATACATCAGTTTTTCTTTCTTTTATAAATCCAAATGATCCAAAGAGTTAATCGATTTAATTTCAGAACACAAAGTAGGAACGCCTCATTATTAAATGTGAAACATATACACCGAAGAGCCATTACATTATGACCACCCTGCTAATAACATATAGAACCACCTTTAGCCCTCAAAACTGCTAGCACCAGCCGTGGCGTTGATTCCACAAGGTGCTGATAGGTAGTCTGAGGTATCTGGTACCAAGCGCTCACCAACTGGCCCTGCAATTCCCTCACATTGCGAGGGGGTAGCGTGGCAGCACGAATTTGGATTTCCAGGTAAGACCACAAATGCTCTATTGGATTAAGGTCAGGTGAATTTGGGAGCCAAGACATGACTTGAAAGTCACTGGAATGTTCCTCGACGATTCGACCCTTATGACATGGTGCATTCCTGTTGGTAAACACCATCCCCCGCACTATGTTCGTTCAAGTAGCTTACAGGCATCAGGAATTGTTCTATGAGGATTATGGGTCCTAATGTGCCCCATGAAAACATTGTTCCTGGGCGAGAAACCATGAAAACCTGGGCGAGTCCATTGTTATAGATGGAGGGTGGTCATAATGTAATGGCTCGTTGGTGTATATACATACGCTGAATCGAATGAGATTATACAGGAGTCAATAGAACGAATAGTTCAAGAGATGCAAATGCTTTTATCCATGAAAAGCATTTTTTTATGTGACTCATGCATACTTGTTACTTAGCTATGTAGTAGCTATCTAACCATGCAAGGTACAATTTTCGATGAATTTTTCGGTTACTGAATTGAAACAGATAAAATTCGAATTGATAAGCTTAATAAATGTTATCGCGTTGGGGGTTCGTATAAGAGAGATAATGTTGATCATCAGGGCAGGTGGTGTAGTGATGAATTTAACTGGGTTCCTTACCTATTCTTGGAGTTAAACATTTGATGAGCTGCAGGTAGACATTCGGTGAACCATCTTTCTAAACGCTGAAGACAGGTAATACTGGAACAGAAATTCACAGGATTTGATAAAAAGGTTGCTCATTCTTTTATTTATTTGTTTAATTTACAAATAACGTACACTTCCAGTTCTTCATGACGCACAAATTTAAAGAGGAAATCCAACACGTAGATTGTTGAGTCCTCCCTGTGTACTTCAGGGAGTAAAAAAATTAAATTTATGTAATCAGCATATTTGAGACATCTGCAGTTAAAATTTACGAAATAGATGATTTGCAATTTATTGAATTTATAGAATTGAAAAAGTAAAACTATATATAAATTATTACAAATTTGAAGTAAACAGGGGGAACAAAAATCAAAAACGCCGCCCAAAAAAAGGAAGAAGCAGCAAGCTCGAGAGATCCACGGGGAATACTGGTCCATCTCCAAAAGATAGCGTCCCCTCCTTAGCGGTTGCGAGAATCTCTAAAGACGAGCTAGGAGTCGAGCCCTAGAGATCCTGCAAAGGCAACGAAGAGGGGGCTCTTGTTGAAGACAGCCCAGTTGGAAAAGTAACCATTAGGAAAAGTAAACATTGTGGTGATCGGTTGATGTGAAATTATAATCACCACAAATGTGAACTTATAAGGATGCGTTTTTTTCTTAATAAGTGCAATTCAAAAATTTTACTTTTAATACAAAAAATCTATTCAACTTTTAAAAGGCCAGTCCTTTTGATTCGTTTTTCGTCACATTCGACGAAGCAAAGATAAATACACAAGAAACGATACCTCACTTCTACATGCAACATGTAGAAGTATGCAAGATGTATGCAACATGGCATAAATAAGTACTAATACAAAATTGTATTCTTTGTACACATAACCCTTATAATTTTTTAACTATTTATCTTATAGAGTTCTGCTATGTATTATTTATTCAATTTAACATGAAAAATTACGCCTGAAAATCAATTTTACATGATCAAATAATTCCTGGATAGCAATCAATGAAGAATGCGAACATGAGTACGTGCCACAAGAAATACTTTTCATGCATAAAAACTCATGCAAATTTTGAACTATTTGCTCTGTTAACTTGTATAAAGCCTCATTCGATTCGATATGTAAGAAACAATGCTTCCCTTGTTTAGATAACAATATTAAATGAGTAAATAGGTGCAAGTCCGACTTGAATATCTCAAAAATTGAAATAGTTTCAGGCAATTTTCTTATTAGTTTTCGTACTTTATATAAGGAAGTTCAAAAACATTATTTTCCGTTTGTAGTTTATTGTTGGTCCCTCAAGGCTTTAACTTTGTTAAATGCATGAGAAAACGCATGATCTAAACATGTCTGAAGTTATAAAATGATTCTTTTAATATTTCTTGAGAAAGATAAAAAATTGCATTAGTATAAAAGTGTTTCCATTATTTTGTCCGCACTCTATGCATAATAGTAAATTTTTGGTCTCGTCTGTTTCAAACTATACTATAAGGAAATGGATCTACGCCAGTTCATCAGTTTCCGGCATGCACTACCACCTAAGCCCTAATAATTCTTTATAAGTAAATTTATAATTATTTCATATTAGGAAATTTTTTTAAATGTAGCTGAAAATGACGAAATAAAATATGAAACATTAGATAATTTATCCTTTCATTTCACGGAGAAAAAAAATTTAAAAATGAGAATATTAATAAATTGAACTTCTAGACCAGAAAACCACCTTAATACGATTGTCTCGGTATTAATCTGATTCAGAGTGAAAAAATAAACAAATGTCTTACTTGCCTGTCTAGAAAAAATTACCGCTATCAAATCATCCAACTTTCCCCAAAAAAGAGGTGAGCGAGAAGAGGAGAGAAGAAAGGAAATTTTAGGTAACATTTATAAAAGTAATTAGTCAAAAAATACCTTAGGAATTAATTTTTCTGAAGAAACTCTTCTTTTTTTACTGTAATCACTTGACTTATTATAAAAAAGAAAGTTGCAAATACTTTACCACTAGTTAGTCCATAAATTTGGTTTAAATAAATATATATATTATTAAGGAAATCTGGCGTATATTTATTAAAAATGATACTTTTAATGTAACAATCTGCTTTATCTTAAAATAATTTAGAAGTAATAGTGGGGGAATGGAGTGAGTAATTGACATAGATTTCCCCAAGTGACATGAATTGAAATTTAAAAAAAAAAAAAAAAAAATAATTNAGAACTTCTCCTAAAAAAAAAAAAGAAATTAAAATTTTAAGACACCGCTCAATTTTGAACGTATGAAATTATTATTATGGGCTTCCATCCAAAATTAAAACTTGATTCGAATTGTACATGTGTACCAAGTTTTCAATTTTATGCTTCGATCATTAAAGGCACGATTGCTGTAAACTATATTAATAATATTTAATGATTGATATTTGCAGTACTACGAATAAAACAGAACTTTTTTTTAAAAAAAGAATCATCATTTGTTTTTAAATACTGACATGGTAAATTTAAAAGCAAACTAACACATTTTCTTAACAACGTTTTATTATAAACTGCGAATATGAACACATTTTTGTAACAATGTTTTATTATAAACTGCAAAAATGAACACATTTTTGTAACAATGTTTTATTATAAATTGCAAATATAAACACATTTTAGCAACAATGTTTTATTATAAACTGCAAATATCAACATATTTTTGCAACAATGTTTATTATAAACTGTAAATTTGGACACATTTTTTCAACAATATTTTATTATCAACTGCAAAAATAAACATATTTATTTTACAAAAAAAATTTCGTATAAACCAGTAATAAGTACTTCAATTTCTAGCACTTTAGTAATAAATAACATACATATGTTACATTAATAAAAGGACAGGTACCAGGAGAGCAGCATTATCCATTTTTTTTAGCCTGAGCAATTTCTCTTTGTAAAAAAACTTAGGGGAGTGTCGGGTACCCTCGCCCACTGTCAATTTCATGTGTATAGAATATTTTTTCAAGTCAATGGGCCATCGGACATTAATTATTATATTAAAAAAAGATTATTTTCAAAGTTTCAAGTATTTATGCAGCTGGTAGTGTGGTAAACAATAGTTTTGAATATATGTTGAATACAGTAGCCAATTTTTTTAAATTTCTATTTTTTTAAGTTAAACTATTCTTTTTTTGGTTTATTCTTTTTGCATTACTTAATTAGATGATAAAACAATAGAAAAATACAAAAATATTGATTATTACTCAATATTATACAGAAATATAAGCAATACTCCTTAAGTGGGCGGGGCTACCCGACTCTCCCCTACATAAAAAATATTAAGTATTTCAATCTCAACACATTAATGTTGATAAAATTACAAATGTAATTACAAAAGTAATATACAAATTTCAGTTAAAAAATATTTTAAGGAATCACTTTATACGGATTAAGTACACCTTTTGGATCAAATAACTTTTTAAGAGACTTCATAGTGGCAATAGCATTGTCTGTTTTATTGAGGTGTAAATACTTTGTTTTCTTATATCCAATACCATGCTCCGCACTTATGCTTCCTTTCCTTTCGGCAGTCCATTCATATATAAAAGGTTCGATTAAAGAAAGAACTTCTGGATCGAATTCCCGGGTTGTGGCATTAAAATGAACATTACCGTCTCCTATGTGTCCATAACCCACGCAGCGAGTGACTTTCTTGCCGAGACGATCTCGCATCACTTTCACAATATCATAATAATCTTTGTGGGGTAGAGATATGTCATATTTGTAGCCACACCCTTCCTGTAAGAGAGCCTCTGTAATTCTTTCTCGGACAGCCCAAATTCCCTATAACATAAACAACATTGTTAAAAATATGATTTTTAAAAAAAGGGTACTTAAGTATTGATATTTAAAAATACATAGTTAGATATGGCCGAGCACACAGTGGGACAAGTAATTATTCCAGCCGTGATGGTTGGAGTTCTTCTGGGTACTCATTTTTCAAATTCCCACCATCATACTATTTTTAATCATTACGCATTTAATCCACATGCTGCTTTTGCAGTCTTCCAAATAAATGATCCTCGTGGACGAATTTTATAAAATTAAGATTTCATGGAATTGCATGAAGCTCACAACCATAGAGGGTTAATGCGTCACTCACACGGATGGTGGAGAGCAGGAGATAGTGAGTTCGATCCCAGAAGCTGGACTAAACATCCGGCTTGTATACCCAGCAAGGTGCATGTTAAATCTGTTGTGGCAGAAAATCCTCTCGTTGGTTGTGGTGAGGAAGTTTGGAGTGAGGGGTGACAGCTCATGTGATGTCTATGTCATTTGACTGGGGTCAAAATTGTCTAAAGTAAGAACTCCCCCACCCATTCGTCTGGACCCATGTCGGTGACTATGGTAACGAGATATAACTATTTAAAGTAGGGGTGTGGGGTGACTGTTAAAGACAAGTTTTGGCTCGGATCAGCTAGAGAAAGGTAATCTTTTTCTCTGGTCTATTGCGTTAGACCTAGAGTGAAGAGAAGCTACCCTCCCTGAAATGCGCTATTCTTGTTTCAATAGCAGATGATCTCAGACTTTGTGGTGGATGGAGTTCTTACCGTAGACAAACTATACATGACATTCCTGCCATCTAATGAAAGAGCTCTGAAAAAGCAACCCTCCCTCCAAACATGCCATGGGAGCCATGGTAAATTGATGTGCTGTTATTCCATCTCATATGTTAAGTTAAATATTTATATTTGATCACTCCGGGTTGTTGTGATTCTCCTTTTTTAAGGACCATCATGCGACGAGTTTATGCCCAATAATACCCTGACTTGGTGAGGCTATTAAGCCGTATTAAATATAAAGTTGTACTTTCATGTTAAGTATTCATGACCTCAATATTCAACTAATGGCTTGAGAAATGTATGAACACCATTCATTGGTCAAAACCATTGATCAATAAATTTGCCAACAAATCTGGTTAATAAATTGACTAATTTATTGAGCAAAATAAACATAAGATTTAAAAGTAAACCAAAAGTGGAGTAAATCTATAATTACCTCCAAACCATAAATTAATGGCTATTTCCAATTCCAAATGTAATTCAAATCTCTCAAAATTAAAAAAAAAACACTCTAAGTAAAGAAGATATTGATATTTTTAATTCTCAAATGTAATTCAAATCATTCAAAACCTTTAAAGTAAATAAGATAATGGTTGCTTGAATTTTGAAAAGTCTTAAGCTAGCAGGTTTTAATCTCTCCAAATTCAAATCACTTCTAGCATTAAAACGATTCTAAACTTTTTGGGTTTTTAAATTCAAAGTCCAAGCAGATAAACTCAAGTTACATTAAAAACACAATCTTTTATAAACTGAAATACTTTGACTACAGTATCTAAATTATATAAAACAAATTGGAACAATTAATATTCCTATTGCTGCAATATTACTGCCAATGAATTAAAATTTTCTAATACTCAAAGGGTAGCAATTACAAAATTATGCAAACACAATCCCTCAACTGCACCTTCTTTTAAAACTGAAAAAAATTATTTGGAATAACAACACTACATTCCATAGTAGGGCTATAAATGAAATTTTTTAGTATTAAGTATATCACAGTTTTGTTTCAATTTTAGTTGTGAAAAAAAAAATATGTGCAATAGCATCTTTTCACGAAAGTATCTTCATCTGCATACTTTTTAAATTGTCATAAATATATATGTAACACAGAGTTTGCATTAAAATATTTTCTGATCATAAGCTTTAAAGCACATATCCTTTAATACATAGTTTCTGAGTTGTTCCGCTTTAAAATTTGTTTGTTAACTTAAGTAATTCTAAAAATTTCTTTTGTTCAGCAAAAATTAATGCAAACTAAAAACATATTTACTTGAATGCTTTGCTAGTGAATTAACTTTATTTTTGCATGTATTTAAAACAAATACAATATTTAAGAATTAGAACTAATTTATAGACTTATTGTGAATCATGATGATATAAGATGGAATACAATATTACAAGTTTGAAATTTTGAGTAAAAGAATACAAAATATTAAATACTAAATTAACAAAACTATCTTTGAAAGAAATGCGCTTAAAAGCAGCAGAATTTTCAAAAGAAAGAATAATTGAAGCAATAAAAAATCAATGGAATTAAAATTAAAATATGACCACCGAAGCCGACGTCTTCCGGGGGTACCGGCCGCGGTAGCCATAAAACAAAACCTTTTCTATTGAGAGAGAGGACAAATGCCAAATTAACTCTCTTAGTACCCCGAAGGCTTCGTATATGTACAAACAGTACTGAATACATCAAGTATTGGCATTTTGATGATAAATCAGTCAACTGTAAAAATAATACGCATATATAATTTACATAAAATCTTTATTATACTGTCAATCAAGTAAAGAGAATACATTTCATTTTACAACCCAAAATATGTGTAAACAGTATTGAACACATCAAGTTCAGGCACTTAGGTCACAACACATTCAACTATAAAAATAAAAAGCACATTAAAAATATAAGTTATTAACTCGTTAACAATTGCAGTATTTGGTCCCATACCTCTTGTATAAAATTCAAAAATGTGAAATTTATGAATGAATAAAAATATATTTTGAAAATACTTAAAATTTCAATTATGATGAGAATATTTAAACCATTTTAAAACCAGAAATTTGTATGAACAGTATTGAAAGCTCTGGCACTTTCGTAAAAAGACATTCAACAATAAAAATAATAAATATGACGTATGGAAAACACATACATTATTAACTTTAAAAAGTCACAATACCTGCAGAAATTTGTAAAGCATTCCCCTACCATTCCTATGAATAACATGTATCTTCTATGAATAACATGTGTCTGCTATGAATAACACGTGTCTGCTATGAATAACACGTGTCTCCTATGAGTAACACAGGTTTTGAACACTTCTTGGATAAAATAACTTTTCAATTGACTTTAAACAGGCAATAACATTGCCGAGTTGATTTAAATACAAAAAAAAAAAAAATTCCGTGCATCAAATACTATTTAAGTATATATCAAATATATGTAACTCAATAATATATACAACTAAATAACATATTAATATAAACAATATCATGAAATTTTTGATTCAAACATTATTTAAAGAAGAGTTGGGCAAAAGGTAATTAATTACATGCAAGCATGACAGTTAGCCACAATTAGTGATTGGAATTATTAGTATTGGAATTAGTAATTGTGATTACAGGTAATCACAAATGAATCACAAAAAGAAACGATTACAAGTAAACATGATTAAAAGTAATCAAAATCAACGATTATAAGTAATCATGATAAGTAACTGTGATTACAAGTAAGCATGGCTGCAAGCAATCATAATTAGTGATTATAAAAAAGTGATCATCAAAATTACCTGTACTCACAAAAGAAACAATAAGTAATCAAAATCAATTATGAGTAATCAAAATGAACGATCATAAATAATTATGATCTTTAGCAATTGTGATTACAAGATACCAAGTAATTATACCAACAATTAAAAGTTGATTGCCCATGATATTACCCACAACCAAAATCTAATAGTCACAAGAACCTGAAAGCATGTAATAATACATAATTATTGATAATCATAATTTTAAGTGATCTTGATTACAATGTAATCAAGATTATACATAATGTATTGCTCAGTAATTATTATCGGTAACAAATTGGTAATCAATTACTGATATCAGTTCCAAATCTTCTCTAAGGAAGTACTTTATATGGATTTAGAATTCCTTTTGGATCAAATAATTTCTTTAGCATCTTCATGGTGGCAATAGCATTGTCTGTTTGGTTTAAACACAAACATTTTGCCTTCTGATATCCAATACCATGCTCGGCACTTATACTCCCTTTTCTTTCAGCAGTCCATTTATATATGAATGGTTCCATTAAAGAGAGAACTTCAGGATCAAATTCTCGCGTAGTAGCAATAAAATGAACATTACCATCTCCTAAATGGCCACATGCTGCACAACGAGTAACCTTTTTACCTAGACGTTTGCGCATCACTTCCACAATTTCATAAAAATCCTTGTGTGGTAATGACAGGTCATAACTATAGTAGTATCCTTCTTGCAGTGCAGCTTCCGCTATTCGTTCTCGAACTGCCCAGATACCCTAAGAGGCAATATAATACAAATTGTTTTTTTTAAACAACACAATATCTCAATCTAAAAATAAGTGATTTAAAACAGGATATCTAAAAATTGAAGGTGTTCAGCTGGTAAGTTACCCGACTTGGAGTTTTTTGGAGTATGCTTCAAAATGCTCTAATGTTATAGTTCGAAAACAGTAAAAAAAAATTTGCCGATTTATAATTTTAAGAAAAGAGTGGAGTTATGTAATCTCTTTTATCTTTTTTCATAAACAAATAATTTTAAATACAATCAAAATGTTTTAAAAACATTTAAAGAAAAAATACTGAATTTAAATATAGAATATTTTCTAATGCAATTTTTAACTGTAACTTTCTCATCAAAATAAAAATTCATACGAAATATTTATCTAAAAATTGAGTATATGACTAGTACATTTTAAACAGAATTTCTGTTCTTTCTGAAAGATCAATCCAGATTCATTAAGAATGTTATCTCAGTTTCTAAAACTCGTGAATTGATATTCCATTATTCTTTGGGACTTTAACTTTTAGCTTTGTAGTTAATTTTTTAGAAAGAATTATTTAAAATATTGATCAAAATAATTAATATTAAATAAAAATAATGACGTTACTTAGAAACTAAATTCTTCGAAAAAACGTCAAGGTCAACAAAGTTGAAGGAGTTTGTAGCACTTTCAAAAAGTTTCATGTTGCAGAAATTACTTTTAAAAAACCTTGTTAAAAATGAAGTTGAAAAGTATATCCACTATGGGTAGCAAATTAATGTAAAGAAAGTAGCAGAAAGAAAAACGCTATCGAAAAATTAAAACTGTTATTGCTGTGTCATAAATGACAAAAAAAAAGATAAAATTTTTAAAATCCGCTTGTTCGCAAAAAAAAAAAAAAAAAACNAAAAAAAAAAAAAAAAAACTGATAGGAAGCGAAAAGTGATTGTTGATTGTTAGAAACACCTTCAAGGTACAATCTGATGATATACGGATTAAAATAGAAATATTAAATGTGTTACTCAAAACAAACCTAGCAAATGCTTTTTAATTTAATTGTAAATGTTATTATTTGGTTTCAGATTGGATTAGGTTTTCCTGATTTCAAGAGTGTAAAAAAATTTCTTGCAAAAAAATGAAATACTTAAGATTATTGTAAAACTTATATTTTTACCTGAAACTGGAAACGTTTATTTTGATATATACAAATTTACCTTTCAGAAAAATATTGATTCATGCACATTGAAAACTTACAAAGATTTAAAATGAACAAAAATCAGCTTTTTCGCAATATACAGTAGGCATCACTAATAAATAGCTAGACTAAAAAATCTGGTGAAGAGAAAAAATTTCTTGTATATTATATAATATTTTTGCGTAATAAAGTTCATTAAAAAAATCAGTTCCAATAAAAAAATTCATAAATTAAAAGTTTAGCAATCATAAAAAGTTCCATTTCATAAGCCTATAAATTAAAAACGTCGTAGAGTGAACATGTAAACAAAGAATTAAATTTAAATAGAGCCTATAGCATAAAAAAATAAGTAGGTAATCGAGAAGGCACACAAACAATGTTTGCTCTTGTGCAACCTGTTCAGTGCTTTTGTTCACATTAAACTATGTCATAGTACACACAATATAGAAAGGATAAGGCCTAGCAGTTATTGTATAAAGCTTTCATTCATACCTTACTCATAAAATATCATGATCATTAACTGAAATCCAACAAAAAGCTAACAACACTAAAATTTTTATGAATTTATAATCATATAATTTAAACTCGAACAATCATAAATGACATTTTTGGCAACTATGCTCAAGACTGCTACACAAACAAATCAGCATACTTCAAAAGACTGAATTTATGAAAAATATTTTTACCTATATCATCATGTTTACATTTTTTTTCCACATTTTTAAATATCTAAATTTTTTTTTAAAAATTATAACTTAGTAATGAGCTTTTTGCAAAGAACAATAATTATAGAAAAGTTTCTATTCAAATAATTCATAATTCAAATAAATCAATAAATACATAACATATTTAATACAAATAAATTATATATGTGAAACAATATTGCTGTCAAACAAATATTCTAAAACAGCACCATTCAGAATGACTTTTCTATGAAAATTGCTTCACATTATTAACTTTATATATTTACAAACCTTCATCTAAATGATAAAAAAAATAAAACTTAGTTATGAGCTTTTTGTAATGAATCATGAAAATAAGAATAAAAAAGTGTAATAAATATACAGAAAGAATCATTTTGAATCAACCACATTTAGTTAACCAATACACATTTTTTAATAGTGAATTTCTATACATAGTCAAAATATTTTAAAAAATAACAGTAAACAAAATTCCTTGAATATTCAAATACAGGAATTTATTATAAATACCACATCATTTACCTATCTTTCCCTTCAAATGATTAAAATTAAAGCCAACAATATGATCTTTAATTAAATTGAAATTAAATTCAACTAAACAAAATCTTGATTTAAAATAATTCAAGGATTTTCGTATGAATCTGGATCATTTTTAGATTATTTTACCTTAATTTGGTTAAAATCACAACAAACAGTACCATTATTAACAAGACCATGATGTATCAAATATGTTAAGCATTCAGTATATTTATAAACTCAATAAATGGTGAAAATTTTATGTTATTCAAAGATATCTCCATTAATATAATTTGAAATCACATACAACAGTGCCATCAAAACCAAGACTCTGCATTAAATATGTTAAGCATTTATCAATCGTATAAATTTCGCATCATATATTCATTTGCTTAGAGTTTTCATTTGCTTAAAGATTCTACCTGCAGAAAATCCTCAATCGAAAAGCTGCTTAACCATTAACGTTTTCAATTTTTTCTTTAAACTGATTCTAAGTATTTTGCTTTAAACAAAAACTAGGAGGCTTCGCCTACTGCTCGCTGGCGCTCGCCAACTCCCAGAACTGCTTTTGCAGTTCATTTCGGACTGCTTCGCAATCCGATGCTCTCTTTGCTCGCTCATTGGATATGTTCTTAACGTCTAGCTTTTGTATACTTTTTTGAACACTGAAGTTCCGAAAACTTTACAATGTAGAAAATTCTAAACCTGTGCATTTCAATATTAATTTGAAATTGCAAACAGTTCGCATATTTTTCTTAATCACACTATTCTAAATTTCAGTTGTTGAGAAAAGTAACTGTTGCAAGTTTTGTTTTAAAGTTTTTCCCACCAGAGGGCTAAAACCATGTGTTGTAAAACAATATAAAATAGTACTGAACGCCGGATGTAAAGCATCGGCTTCGATGAAGATAATTTTGTGAGAATTTTTTTGATAATTCGGTGAGAATTCACCTGATTAGACATATGATGCTCACTACGTGCTCTTGCGCACTGAAGCCTATCAATTAAAACGTATTAGCGTTTTATATAATATAGATTAGCCATATGATGATCACTATGTGCTCTTGCGCACCGAATCCTCTCAATTAAAAATGAAAACTGTTGCCAAAGCGAGAAAAGAAATATCATCGGTTTTATTGATACATACGTATTAGCGTTTTATATAATATAGATTGTTTGCACTTATAGAAAGTGCCACTCACAGGAATAGTGAGAGAGCAATTGTTTCACAAAACAATTCAAATTAATTCTTATTTTTAGAGTGTTACAGTATTTAGAAACCACCCTGTACAAGACTCTGATGCCTCAAATTAATGTTCTTAATTTTATAAATTCTCACAGGAACTCTATTAAATTGTGCGAAATATGTATTATTAACAAACATTTACCTTAATACGATTAAAATCACAGGCAACAGTACCATCATTGACAAGGTTCTGATCCATTAAATATGTCAAGCATTCACTTAGTTTTTCTTCATTATGTTGACGATTTGAACCTGAAAAATAAAATTGTGTTAAAAACATGATAAGTAGTTTTAAACCTTTTTGAAAAAGAATTAGTCTAATTAAATTTAATCTTATATTAATGAGCATTATAAGTTAGTATAGTGACATGAAATTAAATTAATACCTTTTTGAGAATAAAAGTTTGTTCAGAATGAAGTTACCATTTTAATTAATAAATCAATTTTATTTAACTATTTTAAAGGTACAGAGATTTCTTTCAATCATTTCTAAATTTATCTTTCAGAATTTCTCTACTGATTCTAATTTTCAGATAAGAAAAATTTAGTCTGAATGAATTTTAATGCATTTAAACAGATCATTCTTAACAAACTATACGGTATGGTGGTTTCATAAAAATAAATTTAATCATTTATTTCCATTCCTTTATTTAAACAGATTAGAGCTTCAAAAGAATTTTTTTCATAAAAATTATCCCTCTTAATTTAATTAGTTAATTAGACATTAAAAACAAGAATATGAAAGTAATTAATTTTTTTAAAAATGTGAAAGTAAACCAAATTGATTTTTCAAAAAAAAGAAATACATATAAGTTTAATAAAACTTCAAGTAACAAATTAATAGCTGAATAAAATTTTTTAATATTTAATTTCAATAAAATTCTTATTTAAATAAAGTTTTCATTTAAAGGAAGTTCATAGAGTTCTTTATGAACAGATGTTTTTTGTTGCTAAAATTATTTAGATAGCTGAAAAAAAATAATAATAAAAGAAGAAACAGGGGGTTCCATTTCCATTTTTCCAGGACTTATTGCCAAAATTATGGTATAGGTACAATAAATAATTAATACAGGGACATAAAATATTAATACAAACCTTAATCAATCATTTATCACAGGACCATTCATTGAGGAAAATAGATATGGGAAAACAAAGAATGCTGATCAATATAAAACATCAGATAATAACTTGAAAATATATTAAAAGTATTAGAAAAATATGCACTCAATGAAAAAATAGTTACAATGAAAAAGAAAAATGAAAAAACACATTTATTTACTTAAAATATTTGGAAATTTTGGTTTGAACGCAGTTTTCACTTCTCAGTACAAACAATAAATTTTTAACATTTGTTACAGATAGCTGTTCATTTACCGTAAGTGCGTGAAAATACAAAAAGTTACTCATAGTTTCATAGGTTTTGTGGCCTTCTGCATACCTTGACACTGCTTATGGTTCTGTTTCGCCGACTTCCTTCGTATCACTTTGCACTTCTTCAGCCTGAATCAAGAGCACCATAGGTTTCATAATTTTCATCAACTGACACAGAAACATCAAATGTGCTATTACCCAAACTGCAACAAATCTTCATTTTCTTCTTCGTCATAAGCATCAAGAATTACTGTCTGTCTTCTCACATCGTAACATAACTTCAATATCTTTCTCTAATGTCGGTAGAATTTCTGAAAATAGATGTGGGAATCTTCTAGTTCCAAATGATGATCTAAACGAGCATTATTAAGATTATAGGAGTAGCATTTGTAACCAGACCCTTAAAATAAGACGATACATACATAAAAACAAAAGATACCTGAATTGCGGATCAAGATTCGACTATAATAATAATGTATCTATGTCATAGAATTTGTAGTCTGCACAGTCATTTAAAGATATCATTAATGAATAGCAGGATATAAAAACATTGAATGCTGAAATAATGAATTAAAAAAATATATACTTAAGTTATTTTTGCCTAATTCTAAAATAATGAAACTCTACTTTCCTACACTTTATTTTAAAAAATATAGCTCTAATTTTTTCACAAGTTATAACTCTGTTGCTGTATCACAAATTTATAGTCAAGTCAAAAGTGTCCAGAGTGTTTTATTTATAAATTTCTTCAAATATAATATGGTATATCAAAACATTTTTCAGCTACACTGTGTAAGTTATAAAAAATATTCGAAAACCAATTTGGAATCATTTACAAAAAAAATAAAATTTCAGGTTTTGTATACTTTAACATTTAGTGAGAAAACCCATTGAATATCAATTCAGGTTAAAGGTCTAGGATTTTAAAAAAAGTATACTTTACCAGATATTTCAACTAGAACATAGAATGGGTGTCTCTCAATAGGAACCGTTAATTTCAAATTATCCCTAACAGTATCAGCAGCTTCATCGTCTAACATTTCAAGTGATGATAGTATTTCTGCCAGCCTTTGTCTAATAACTTTTGCAGTGCCAAGTACATTGTCAAATGAATTGCATCCTAAAATAAATAAAGTTCCTTTAAAAAAAAGTAAGCTGAGTAATACTATAACTAATATACAATATAATAATATACCATAATACATATACATAATAGAAAATACAATTACTTAGTGTGAGTAAATTTACTATGATCTTGAAAATAATGCAGTAAAATTTAAGCATAATTTAACTAAACAACATTATAGTAAACTTATAATAAATTAATATTTAGACAAAAGTAAAATATGAAAATACATCTAGGCTACTAATGCATTTTAATTTTAAATTTCCTTTTTCTAAAAACGTATTTACAAATTTTTATGTATCATAACATTTATAAACAATTTTCAGGATTTTTAATATGTGTATTATGAAGTTTTAGTAGGTCTCAATCTGAGTGTTATGATAATTTTAAATTAAATTAATTAATTTAAATTGATTTTAAATTAAAATATAATTTAAAATAATTTTTGTTTTATTTTGGGATAGTTTTATTAATAGTTATTAAAATTAAGATTAATAATTTTGATTTATTTTATGACAAGTTAAGTTTTTAAATTTTATAGTTACATTCAATTTTCATAGTTGAAGAAAGTGTTATTTCTAAAATTAAAACATTAAAAAATAAGTTTTTTTAAATAAGTTTTTTTTAATTGAGACTACCTTAAGTCTGGTTATGATAAACGCATATCTGGCAAAGTCTAAATTAATGGCTAACACAGAATACCGCACTTTTTATAGAGTATATTTACATTAATATCAATATATATTTTTATAATGTGTAAAAAATTAAATTTAAAATTTTTTTCCTAACTCTTACCGATCATTATAGCTGGAAATAACAGAAGGACTAAAAATATTAAAAACCAGATTATCTGTTTTTATAATGTGTAAAAAATTAATTTTAAAAAACTATTCACTTTAGGGATAACAAATTGAAAACTAAATTTAAAATTTTTTTCCTAACTCTTACCAATCATTATAGCTGGAAATAACAGAAAGACTAAAAACCAGATTATCTGTCTTGCAGGACAAGAAAGCATTTTTGTTTTTTCTAGAAGACGATTTTAAGCGTCATATATTTTTTAAAAAATAGTTTTAGAGCATTTGAATTTTTTGTAAAAACATGAAATACGTGTCTCCATGGATAATGGTAAACCTTTAAAAAAATAACATTTATAAAAATCAAGAACTATAAACAATAAAAGTCCAAATCATTTCAGTAATCTAAAAGAGAAAATAATTAACTCACCCAAAAAAGCTACAGAAGTTTCAAGACTTTTAGGATAACAAAGTATAGCAGCATCAGTAATTATTCCAAGTGTTCCTTCAGAACCAATAAACAAGTGCTTTAAATCATAACCAGTATTATTTTTTGGCATAGAATTCATACAATCCAATATCTGACCATTAGGTAAAACCTATATAAGATAAACAGCACTAAAAAATTCATGAATTTTTTACAGAAAATTCTAAAATCATATTAAAAATATCATAACTACATTGAGCTTTGTATTAACAAGTGTTTTATAAGTAATAAATAAATTTGAAAAAAAACAATCAACAAAAAACTTTAGAAAAGAAAAAAAAATTATATATACGTTTCCGTTTTTCTTTGCATAAAACTTTGTAGAGCTTCATATTGCTAATGAAGGTTTATACCAAAAGGTTATACAAAATCTTATTAAAAAATACTACCTAACTTTCAAAGAAGTACATTCAAAAATCGATAGAAACTCAAGTAAGTTTTAAAATAAAATAATCAGCCATTCCGTGAAAACATCAAATTCGAAACAGAAAAGAAATATTGTAAATTGAATAATCATTCTTTAAACAACATTTTTCTGATTTCTTTCAAAACTTTTTGAGATAGTATGAATACAATTTTATCCAACTAGTTTCCAAAAATAAAGATAACACAAATAATTCCTAAACAATTTTTTCTAACTAATAAAAGACGTATTTTATAATAATAAACTTACAGCTTTTAAGCCAAGTACATTTCCATGTAGAGAGCCATAGCGAATAAATCTCAAACCTCCAGCATTTGTAGAGATATTTCCACCGATTTGACACGTTCCTTTAGCACCTAAATCTACCGGAACAGTGTAACCCTTCTCATTCACAAAATTTTCTAAATTTTCAAGAACACAACCAGCTTGACATTGTAGAACACCTAAGAAGCAATTATTTAAATATGATGCTAATTCGTGAAATTTTAACAAGCTAAGTCAAATATGATACTTTAATTAATAAAACATTTCAATAACTACAATTAGTTGTCAATATATTCATATATAGTTCTAAAAAGAGTCATATAATGTGCATGATACTTTTTAGATTTTATATATGATATTTAGATACAAAATAAGACACCTGGTTTAAAAATTTTCTGAATTCATTTTTGATATTTGAATGTTAAAAATAATTAACTTTAACATTATGAATTTTTAAAAACATGTTAGTGATAAGAAAAAATAGGAAGAAAAAACAGGCATATAACGCTTCTTACATGAAAGGTTTATTTCAGATTACCAAAGAAA
Organism: Parasteatoda tepidariorum; assembly: GCF_043381705.1. Lineage (NCBI taxonomy): Eukaryota > Metazoa > Arthropoda > Arachnida > Araneae > Theridiidae > Parasteatoda > Parasteatoda tepidariorum. The sequence goes on along the minus strand of NC_092213.1, from coordinate 50,040,674 downwards.
ATTACTTTAATTAGTAAATATTTTTTAATGAGCTATGGCATATTTATCAATTTATTTTTAAGGAAAAAAAATCTATATACATTTAAAAAAACTAGAGAAAATTTTATAAACACAGAAAAATTACAATTCCAGCAATTTAAAAAATGCCTGTATGCTTTTTTAAATAAAATTATGTTCTAAAGTGTAGAAATAAGTATGTTATAACCCATGTTTTTAAAAATCCCGAAATCCAAATTTGGATCACAAACAGTTTAACCCTTAAACTGCCATGTTATTTAGGCAAATTTGAGCAAAAATTTTCTTGACAAGCACTTTACCTCCATTAAATAACTTTGTGAAAAAAATGATTTTCCGATTCAAGCTGAAATGTTAAGAAATCCAATTTTAGAAAATGCATCAGGAACAAAAAAAATTAGATCTACTCAAATTTATGTTTTACAAAGCAGAAAAATTCAGGTTCAGGTACAAGTTTTTCAGGAAACCAAAATCCCAATTTGGAATTGGATTCATTAATTCAAGAACCATGTATTAGAGAATTCAAAAAGAAAAAATAAAGATGAGGATAAATGATAATACTTTATAATTAAGTGTAAGATTTATTTTAAAATCAAAAGAATTTTACCAGCATTATCATCAAAACAGGTGATTTTATTCATCAAACTTAAGGATAAAACAATTTCATCAAATATAGGAATGCTTCCTCCTACAAGACCAGTATTACCACCCTGAGGACAAACTGCTAAGTTATGTTCATTACAATACTTTAAGATTTCTGATATTTCTTCACTAAGTTTCGGTCTAAGAACTACTGTGCTAGAACCTAAAACAATGAGAGACATTATTAGTGGGTATAAATAATAAATTTGTTAGTCTTTTATTAGTCATATTGAGAATAAGACTTAAGCTAGAAACCATTAAATTTTTGTACAATCATTAAAAAGATATTGGAATATCAAAAAGTCATGTTTTATTATGAAGATAAGATAAACTTTGCACTGTGTATTGAAAAAAAAAATAACAAGACAATATTAGAAAGCACCAAAAAACAGGGTGTAATTCAGAAATCTGGGGGTCCTAGGCACAGAACTGTTGGTGGCACCATTGTTCCTCAGATTTACATGCTGTTCATTTACAAGATTCTAAACTTTTTATAACGTGAATAAATTATAATATATTTATAAATTTGCGATTATATTTATTTCAATTTTTGTTAATTCATAATTCTGATAGGCAATTCTTAAGGAAAAACACACACACAAAAAATATTTGTAACATTTAGGAAGTTTCAAGATATGTGGGAACCCTAGGTTCAGGCATTTTAGCTTAATAAGCCAAACCCTCCAACAACAACAAAAAAAAGTTTTTTTATTTCCTTGAACACTAGGGAATTCTTGCTTTATAGAACTGGAACTATAGTCTGCTCATTTTTGTATTTTATTTACCTGTTTTGCTAATTTTTTTTTTCATGTTTCCTCATTATCTATATAAAGAAAAATACATTGTTTTCAACTGCCTAAAAAGAAAGCAAAAGCAGTTAACTATACTATGTAATACACATATCTGTCTAAAAGAAAAAAAAAAGGCACTAAATCCATTTTTTTAAAGAAAAATTAAGTTTTTTATAGTTTTCTATAAAAAAAATTTTACAGAGGTGCAACGCACTTTTTTTAGAAGCACAATGTACTATGACCAAAACTTTAAAAAAAATAATTAAAAAAAACATACTTAGCTAGTTAGTAAAAGTAGTGAAATTAAACAGATAAAAAAAAATTTCTGTATTGTTTAAACATTTAACATTTGCAAGAATAAACATATTGAGCATTTTAAAAAAAACTTCATCAATATTTTATCATCTAAATTTTGTTACCTTATTTTATTATTCCAGGAAAAAATCAGAAATTTTAGAAAAACTAAAAATTTTAACTTTTAAACGTACCATTTTTTACAGTCGAACCTCAAATACCTCATTCAATTTATTCATAATTAAAGTCTACAGAATAGCTTCACTACGCTGAAATGGCTTCTACATTTGGCTAATAAGCTTAATTTTAAGCAGATTATTATTTACACATTTTATTACATAAATAATTAAATGTGTAATTAATAATTTGTAAATCTGCTAAATGTGTAAAATAATTTGTTTAATGTTTGATTAAATGTGTGTCAAATCTTACCCGTGTTAACCAGGACTATTTACTATATGAAACTAAAGTAATGCCCTAAGATGAAGGAAGTTGTATTAAACATATCACCTTGCATTAGATATAAATAAATAGAAAATTTCAATTGTTATTCATTTATATGGTTATAAAATGTGTAACAGTAATTTATGATGAATACAAAAAAGCCATGAAGATGTAATGAAATCATACTGCTATGAAAATGCTTAAATATACATTCACAATTCCATTATATTATTATTCCCATATCATCATATTATGACTAAAATTCCATTATATTCCTATTTTCTTTCATCTGAAGAATGTAAGGGTGTAAATCGGCTGGATTATTCTTCACATATAATAAGTTTAAAAAAATATTCAATAATAAGGTTTAGCTTCTTTTTTTTTTTCCTTTATTGATAAAACCATTAGAAATCATGAAAGCATTGTATGATATTATTAAATAAAAACATACTGAATCAGCCATTACACACAGATATAGGTTTTTAAAATTTCAAAAGTTTTATGTATAGTTCGTTAAAACTTTTTAAACTTTAAGACACTATTTAAAAACATATAAATCATTAGGTAGACAAAAAATTAACATGAAGCTAATCTGATTTAATTTTGAAATCGTAAGTAGGTTTTATTTTCTGATGAGAAATTAATATTTCACAAATTATTTCCAAATATTTAAATTGATTACAATGTATGGTAATTAACTTTATCTATATCTCCTGATATCATGAGAACTTGGTTTAGACTTGAGAAATTAGGTTTTCATAGTAAAAATGGTTTTACACTGAGGTGAGATTGAGTTAATACCCACATTATGAAAATGGATTAAGTCAACAGTTTCTTGAATAATTCTCTTACTCATTGTAGGATTTGTAAACTAAAATCAAATCATTATTTTAACTGATAATAACAATAAAATAATGAGATAGGATGCAATTTACCACGATGACTTCGAAGCCAGTCTGTATTATATGCAACTAATTCATCAGAGTTTTGAATTACTCCACTAGGTCCAAGTAAAGAATTAAAAAAATCGATATCTTTAGAAGAGATTGATTTGAAGTTTCCTCGCAGAGTACTATAAAAATTTATTTTAGTTTTTAAATTAATAATTTTATTTTCTAATTTCAAGGGTAAACTAAATAATGTCCGAAAAGTGACGCATTTTTTCAACATGGAATGCATTTTATAGACCATTTATATCATAAAAACTTCCTGAAAGATTTGAAGATCTTTGAATGTATGAAGCAATGTTTGAATCAGAATTCAAATCAATAACGCTAAAATACAAATTAACATCAGTAACCATAAGATTAGAATTTAACTATCGAATAAAATATAGTTTTAAAGCAACAAATAAATTTAAATTTAAAAAAAAAATTAGTTTTAAAGCAACAAATAAATTTAAATTTAAAAAAAAAATTAGTTAGACATAGACATGATCACGGGAACGACAGGGCAATGAGCTGCTTGTTTATTTACATTTTAATATGATGCCAAACTTTAATAATATAATTTTCCATCCAGCTCATCAATGTTTTAAGTTATGAGCTATTCTCACTGTCTTTGATTCACGCAAATACAATCACGATCATGAGAGATTGAGATCCTGATTGGTGAAATATATTTTCAAAAGGAAAATTAACCAATCAGATTCTCCATTTTCAACAGTACAGTTTGGATAAACCTGTTTAATTATGTCATATTTATGTAACTGCAACTGTATTTCTTTTTTCTCATTTGTTTATTTTTTCGCCAACATCTGAAACTTTTCCTTGTATTCCGCTTAGAATGACTCTCTAAGCCCCGCGAAAATTTAATTTTAAATTTCGAAAATGGGTATTACTGGATTACTCCCATTTGTCAAAAATTCATGTCGACCTGCTAATATTAAAGATTTTTCGGGAGCCACGGTTGCAATTGATGCATACAGTTGGCTCCATAAAGGAGCATTTTCCTGTGCAGAAAAATTAGTTAAAGGAGAAAAGACAGATGGGTAAATTTATATCTTATGTTTGAAGAGTTATTCGCAAAGTAAACTATTATGAAACAACGATATATCTTATTTCATAATATTTGTCAGCAAATTTTCTGCTGAAAGTAATAAATTTTAATCAGGTCATAACAGGGATGGAATTTTGTACGTCCTAAACTTATTTTGGACGTACAGTATTAAGTGGGTTTTACTGTCTTAAAGTGTCCAAAGCCTTGAACTTTGGTAAAACGTAAAAATTCAATTGGTGTAACCATTACACATGTAATAATTACATAGATTAATAAATATTTGATACTTTTTATATCATTTGCTTTAACCTACTAAAGGAAAATAATATAATAGGAAACAATTTATAACTTTTGAAGTTCCACAATTCATTGAACAACAAAAGTGAATACCTTATGCTTTTAATACTGGTAAATTATGTTTATGCAAAAGGATAAATAATGCAATATTAAAAATAACAAACTTTTTTAATAAAACAAAAACTTGTCTTCATTTTGTTTCTTGTTCAAAAATTAACCTTTTATTTTTTACAATATCTTTTTTTTTAAAATTGTGATATAATTTGAATAAAAGGGTTTTGGACAGTTTTAGACAAAGGGGTTTTGGACAGGACGGTTTTAACCAGGGTTCTGTCGTAAACCTTGCCAATTCTGGGTTATAATGATTCCCTGAGCTAATTGTTTGTATTTTTATCTGCTTTCATATTCTGTTTTACAAAATGCATTTATTGCTATTTATTCTTATTGAATTCAGTAAATTTTAATTATTTTAGTTATTTAATGATAATCATTTTATTTGTAATTTAAGTCCTACTGATGTTTATTTAAAAAATTTTATTCTTAGTTTGCATTCAGAAAAATCTTCTTTGTTTTATATATTTATTATGTATTTATGGCATTAATATTTTAAAACTCTTGACTTATTTAGCTAGCTTGTGATCATGTTCTTAAATTGTTATATACTGTTTATTATTGCTTGATAATTGCCTTTTATAATTGTAGGTATGTCTTTTATTGTATTAAACTGCTTAATATGCTTCTGGATGCAGGAGTAAAACCTATAATGGTTTTTGATGGGTGTAACTTGGCCTCTAAAGCTATTACAGAGAAGAAGCGCAGAGAGTATGTTTATTTTATTTTTTCTAAGTGTTAAAATTTTGTTTATTATCCTATTTAATAAGCTTAAAATTGGATTTTAATAAGATTAGATGGGATTTCAGCAAACTTTATTTTAACTTTTAAACTTTGATTATTCGCAGTAATAGTAAATTATATCTACTTAAGTCATTCAATAACTGTTTTATCATTAAAGTATTTTTTCTTTAGATGTGTACCTATTAAAGCTTGGCAAAAATCAGGAAAACATGTCAATTTGGTGATTAGAACATGGTTTTTCTTTATGAAAAGTAGCATTTGCATGGTTAAAATCATTAGGCAATTGACAAATTTTGCAGTTTATCTTGGTGTTTTAAAATTTTTAATTAACAGTTAGCTATTCTAAAAATAAGCTCTTTAAATGTAGTAACTAACCGGTTCTAGATAGTTTAGTTGTAGCTGTCCTCTGCTTTAAAAACTTCGTGATTATTTTGGCTCAGAGATTTGAATTTGGCATCTGGATAACATTTAGGTAACCATCCATCTAGTGATCCATTTTCATCAGTTAACTCAGAAAAGTGCAATAATTCTGCTCAAGCTTGGCATTTTATTAATAATGATACTTACCTATTCCACAACACTGGAAGAGGCAAGACAAAATAGAAAAAACTGGAGGAAATAGAAAAGAAATTAAAATAACTAACATAATTGTTTAGCTATATAAGCGGCATAAAAATAGCTCAAATTTATATGGATTAAATTTAATGTAGTACAATAACTAGGTTAAAGTTTTTTATATCAATGCTTTTTAAAATGAAACTATTTTATTGTTATTTATTTCAATTTTTCACAAAATTTTAAAATCTATGCATAATTTTTTTTCTCTCTTTGCGGAGTATACTTGGTCGTGTAAATGAAAACAACAACTGGAGAAAGAGATTTAACTTTGAACTGTACAAGATTCATAAACAGCCCAATATTATTAAATACATAAAAATGATTTGGATGGCCCATGTGATTCGAATGAGTGATGACAATACAATAAAAAAGATACATCTTTTTACACCCACTGGAGATCAAAGATAAATCGGATTTCGTTATGGAGAAATCTTCAGAGGAAGACATTGACCCACATTGGGCTGTCTGGCCAACTATGAAGATGATGATGACATCATATTATTTAAAAGGTGCTTTAAGTAATAACACTTGGCAGTATTTGATTATAAAATTTTTTATGCTATTTGTAATTGAATTGAATGTGTAATTTATAGTAGTTTATATTTTTCCATTTGATTTGTTCATTTAGTAGCATTAATAAAACTTGACTGCAATATTATAGGAATAGAGATAAGACAAAACAACGAGGAAAGGAACTTTTATGTGAAGGAAAAGTAAAGGAAGCAAGAGAATGTTTCCAAAGATGTGTTGATGTTACTCCAGAAATGGCTCGAGAAGTTATTCTGGTTGAGTATTTTTTTTATTTTTGAAAGAAAGAAAATGTTATTGGCCTAATTATAGTTTGAAACTTTCAAAATTAAATTTATGTTTTAGTTTTCTTAAAATTTATCATGAAATTGAGCTTATAGTAGTTTGGAAATACGAGTATATTAGTTACGTTACCATTTTAAATTAATTAACAATTCCATAACTGACTAGTTAAATTATATATTTATACTGAATGAAAAGTGACTTTTAAATTGAATGGAGGTGACAAATATTGTGTCTATTTAACATTTAAACGTACGCTAAATCTGTGAATAAAATACTTTTGTGTCATAAGGATCCTCAGAAATTTGAGCCAAGTGTAATTTTAAATTAAGCATTGTAAGTTCCAGTTTAGTACCCATGTTTGTAAAATGAATGGAATTGTTTTAAGCATAATTATTAATTAATATTTATTAATAAAGGAAATAATATTAGTTACATTACATTAACTACATGTATTTACTATTTGTAAGCTAATAATATTTATAATGATATAAATGTACTCATGGGCATTGTTAGTTGGGGGATGTGAGTATGTGTCCACCCTTAATAATTCGAAATCTTTTAAAGTTCTCTTTAATATTTCAGACAAGTAATGACAATTTTCATAAATTAACATCACTCGTGAAATGTAAGATCAAGAAAGTGTTTAATCTTTTAGCAGATGTTTAGCAATTAAGAAATATTTTTTTTGTGTGTGTTAAATTTAGAGAACTAGTTTACAAACAGATGTTTTTACAGTCCCAAAAAATATATGAAGTCTAATTTTCTAAAATAAAAAAAGTTTTTTTTTTTTTAATGCAAAACATTTACAGGATCTGTTTTATTATATGCATCTAAGACATGTGGGCTCTAACCTTGAGATATTTGTCGGCATTTTGTAATTCTTAAGAGAGATATAATAAGTATTTGTGGTTGAACTCAATTGGACGGCTTATATCGAAGGCAAACAAATTCAAAATCATATAAAATCTTTAAAGAACCTGATGTTGTGAAATACTTGAAAATCTGAAGGATAAATTAGGCGGGATATCTAGTTATAATTAAGAAAGATCAAAACTGCTAAAAACTTCTTATCAAGCCTATAGGAACAACAAAAATAGCAGACCTCACCTTAGATGGATTGACCATCTTCAAAAAGAATGGAGATTCTGAATACGAAAAATTGAAAGACAGTTACCAAACAGAGAGAGGTCTGGGAAAAACTTCTGGAGAAGACCAGGGCCCATGTAGGGCTGTTGTGCCTCTGAAAAAGAAATATGAATGTGTATTTTAATTTTGTCTCCTTAAAAAATTAAGCTTCTTCAGCATCCATGAATGTATTTATTTTTATTTATTATAATAATTTAAAAGAGATTTTGAACTTCCCAACAAGAAGAAATAGTAATTAGAGGTATGTTAGTGTGAATTTCATGATTACAAATGTTAGTTTACAATTTAAAAACTTAAAGAAGGAAATAATTTATAGTTTAATCTGAACTACTTAAAAAGCATGGTATAGTCAGAAACTATAACCAAATTCTGATATTTTTTTTCTGAATGATAATCTGAACAAATCTGCTATTTCTGTGTGCTACATATTTTTCATTATTATTGTTTTAAGTTTTGTTAATATGTTTGCAAATAACAAAATATTGTTATAGGCATGTAAAAAGAAATCTATTGATTGTATTGTTGCTCCATATGAAGCTGATGCTCAAATGGCTTACCTAGACAAAATAGGGGTGACACAGCTGACAATCACTGAGGATTCTGATCTGATACTTTTTGGCTGCACAAAAGTATGCTATGCTTACAATTACTTTGAATTTTTCTTAAATTAAAATGAACTTGGTTCTTAACAAATATGCATACATGCCTGCTGTTAATTCTAGCAAATCAAGGTGTTATGTACTATACTTATTATGATATAGTTAGGTTTTGTTTAAGGTTTACTAGCAGACGTCTTACTGTAGTATTGAATAAGATTTGGCTGTATTTTCTTGAATTTGCCATTGAATTAAGTCATTCATACCAATTACTAATTTATTTTAAACTTGTGCATTGAAAAATATCACTGTTTTATCTGTTTTCCTTATCAAAATTCATTGTAAAAATGCAATGAATAAGTCTTATTAAAATTTTCACTTTATTTTTTAAGTAGTATTTGCCGGTTTCCTTTAAACATCATATATCTTGTTCTAAACTTATTGCATCTATGACAAACTTATTCAGAGTGTTTAAATAATTATGTTTTAAAAAATATAAAGACCATTACAATTTTTTTTATATGCTGTTGCTATATTTCCTGAGTAAAAGCAACCTCTATTTTTTGAATCTAAATTGTTGTATTTTGTATGCATTCAATTTATAAGTTTTTACCTGATTTAATTCTTGTTATAAGTAGAGTTTTTTTACTTCATATGTTTACATTAAAATGGCCAATTTTAATATCTCTTTTCTTATTAACAATTTTTAAATAAATCCTTTAAAAAATTTGACAATTCCCCCCCCCTTTTTTTTGGTGCATGCATTAACTTTGAAAAAAAACTATTTAAAAATCTACATAAATAGCATAAGAAAATTTTCAATAATTCTCTTTAAAGGACAAATGAATTACATTAAAAAATCAAACTTTAAGTGTCAAAATATTTAATTAATTTAAAATTTGAATTTAAATTAATTTATTAATTGAATTATTTGAATTAATTTAAAGGAACTTTTTCTAAAACAAAATATGTTCAAAACAATTATTTATTTGAAAAAAAAAAATAATATACAGTGGTGGCCAAAAGTGTGGACACTTTTTGAAAGTTTCATGATTTTCAACTTTGTGTGCTTGTAGAATATATTAATTTTCATTTAAATACAAAAGTTTATATATCAAATTGAAGGTAATTTAATGTAAAATTTAATAATGAATACAATATTACAATATCTGTATTACAAAAAAAGTTCCGCAACTAATAGTAAGATCTGTCTTAGATTTGCAATTTTTTAAAGTGATACTTACACAATCAATACTTAGTAGGATACCCCTAATTTTTTAAGATAGCTTCCCAGCTTCTTTTCATTGAGTGAACGACTGTTTGAAGTTCATCTTTCGTAATTACATGGTGCCAAGAATCAATTATAGCTTCAATAAGTTGTCTTTTATTGGATGGACGTTTTTTTCGTACAAGAATTTTCAAACGTCGCCACAAATTTTCAATTGGATTGAGATCAGGGCTGTTTCC
>NC_092213.1:50019262-50028611 GCF_043381705.1 Parasteatoda tepidariorum | reverse complement strand
CCCACTGACGGTTCTGCACGTAAAAAGTCGCATTTTAACCTGCAGTCTTCTCTGCATAGCAAAACCGGTTTTCCCATGTTAACTGATAGGGGAACTGTGTGTAGGGGAGAAACATTCTCCCAATTTTGCCCATTTCCTTAACCGCCAGTGGGTTAATCCTAGTTTTGAAATATTTACATTCATACTATGTGTGATAATGAATATTGATAATTTAAAATATTTTTGTGTTTGATTCGCTGAAATTGCTTTTTAATGTTATTCTGTTGAAATGAACTAAAATATGCTTTTAATATTTAGATATTATCTAAATTGCCCAGTTATCTAAAGATGCCCAAACTATCAGTGTCTGAAGATTATAAAGACTCTTTCATCAAAGCTGATAACACATTTTTGTACCAGTTAGTTTTCTGTCCTAGAAAAAAGTGTCTTGTTCCTCTTAATCCGTATCCAGAAGGAGTAAACCCTGATGATATGGAATATGCTGGAAAGTATCCTTCTAACGTTAATTTGATATAAAACTTCCATTTCTGAATGTGGTTTAATATTGCCTTCCAAAATTGTGTTTTATATTTGATTTGATTGATTACTTGATTTTAATGTATTCTTATATTAGCAAATAGTAAGTTTAATTAAATTAGTAATAGTAATTAAATTTTTTTGTCAGTAAATGGACTTTTCCTTGTGATTTTTTTTTTTTTTTTATCCAGTTGAATGTAATTTTCTTCCAAATATAATACCATATTCATAGATGTCAGTTTAATAAAAAAAAATCCAGGAAACTGCCTAATTTTGACAGTTATATTAGCTCAATCAAGAATTTTTCTAGTTTTCAATTAGTTTTTGAAAATTTTCCAAAATTAGGAATGTTTTCCCACACACACGTACATATATTATATGTATGTGTGTTACGGACGGGGAGTGTCGAGGAATAGCTTCAAAGTAATCTAGGAGAATTACATTTAAAATAAAATAAAATAAAGAAAAAATCATTAAAATCAAATAAGGAAACACAAAAAGACAACACAAAACAATTATAGTTAGAACATCTTTCGGAGCTCTCTCCCTGTTGCCGTCTCGTGAGAGTGTGTGAAGAGAGCCTGTTCTACTACAAATGGCGCCACACGGCGTATGCAACACACACACACATATATATATATATATATATACATACAGGATAAAAGGATAAAAAAAAAAGAAAATTAATAAGTTTTATTTACTGTGCATAAGCTACGAATATATAGAACTCATGAAATAAGTTACAAATATAAAGAAAGCATGGAAATAAAGATAACTTTATCTTCAATCAATCTTTGTTATTCTTCATGTTTTCTCTATATTTTTAACTTATATATATATATCTAAATCACTATTTTCTTCCACGCAATCTGAAAATAAAATCAAGCTTTAATCATTAAGTAATAATTTTTTTTATATTTGAAGGAATTCTTGTCTGTTTAATTAGTCTAATTTATTAGCAAATTATGTACTATCCCAATTATTATTTTTAACTATACTACTCTCACATGCTATTATTTGTAGTGGACTTATTGCTGGGATCTCAGATAGTTCGCTATATTAGGTTTTGACTATTATTCTAAAAATGAAAAAACTCCTACATTTACTTGAATCAGACAATTGTTCTAAACTTCCGAAGGACTTCCATTTCTCATATTAAATGATAAAAAATTGACAAAATCATGTTAAAAAAAAACTATTAAATATATTTATAACTACGATAAATAAAATATAAAAGTCCTAAGTGCATGTATTCCTCCTTTCTGTTCTAAAAAGCCTGATTTATTAAACTTTACAACTGAAATTTAGATTTATTTTTAGAAGTTAATTCAGAAGTTATTGTGTTTATTTCTAGCATAGTGCAAGTATGTTCTTTAACGTAATTTAGATATCTTGACAATGATTTAGCTTACCAATTGGCTATGGGGGACATCAATGTCAAGACTTTGAAAAAGTATGATTCAAATGATATTTAAAACTGGTCCGACTCCCACACAAGTAAAAGTGGATTATGGAGTCCACTAAATTATTCAGCAATTACCAAGAAAGGAATAGCTTTTAAATTTAGTACCCCAAAAAGAAAGGCTGGTGATGTTCACAAACATAAATCCTTTGAACGAGGTAAATTATATGAAATATAGTTTATTGTTCTTGTCCACGTTATAAGCCCCTTTTTTAAAAAAAAATTATCTAATTATGCTAGTATTTCTTTTCAGTGCTTGATTGTGTTATTATTACCAAGAAAATTGTTTTATGTATACAGCATTTATTTAGTCTTTTTAAAGGCTAAATTACTTATTTGATTTTAAAAAGTAGATAAAGATCTGTACAAGAAATTTTACTGTTATTAATTAGCATCAGTTTATAGGAAAAAATCACACAAAAAAAGGCCATTAAATATCATTTAAAAAAATAGAAAAAAAATCTAAGGGGTGACTGTTCAAATAGTGTTTTTACTTGCTCTAAAGGAATAAAGGTTCTTTCTTCCTGGAAAAAATTAGTTATTCAAAAATTAAATTTTTTTTTCCTTCACATTTTTATTAATATTTTTATTACTTCAACTAAAATTTAAATTAATGATTTAAAAATCTTTTTTTTTTAAAATATTGGTTATTTTTAAGTATTTTTAAATTTAACGGGAGAATATGATTAAAAACTTATTCTTGAATTACTTTGCAAACCCAAATGATATTGGTATCCTTGTTTTAATTTTTTGAAAACTGACAGCAAAATTAACCAGAAATAATCTGGAAAACAATTTTCCACTTTCCCTAAGCTTCTTGAATTTGCTAAAATACAGTCAAACCCCGCTATAGTGAACACGGCTTATAGTGAAATCCCGGATATAGTGAACCAAATGCTCGGCCCCGTGCCTTACTATACACGCATAATGTTATTTTTTGTGGATATAGTGAACCGTAAAAGTGAGGAAGTTGGACATAATGAACTTTTTTCTGTCTTTGACTGATTTTTTTCTTCAATTTTTTTTGTTGCTATTTTCAGGGAATATAAACTATCCAAATCTGAAGTTTGTAACGTATGGAAAAATAAGCAATTAATAATTTCTGCTCATGAAAAAAAATTTAGATGGCAGAAGAAAGTTGCGAAAAGCAGATCACAAGGATGTTGAAGAAGCATTACTGAAGTGGTTCACCATTCGAAGAAGCCGCAATCTGGACAAATGTGGATAAATTTGCTAAGTGATTTTATGAGACTACTTTCATGTGCTCGAATAGCTGGTTGGACAGGTTTAAAAAACGGAATAACAGAAATTCGGGAAAAATTATCTGAGAGTCGGGAAGTGTTTCCATAACTGATGTTGAGGATTGCTCATCAGCTAAAGATTACTAATTTTTTTTGTACGCAAGACAAAGAGAAATGAAAAATAACAAATTTTTTGCTACTACATAATATTTTTCAGCCATTTATTTGAATAATGTGTAATAAAAGGGAGGAGTTTGGGAACCATTAGTTAAATTGCCTGCGTTACGGATATAGTGAACACCCGGTTATAATGAACTGAAATTTCGATCCCTTGCAGGTTCACTATAGCGGGGTTTGACTGTATAATCCATTGATATAAAAATATTCACTCAAGTTAGTGTAAAAATTGGTTTTTAACATCGCAACTAATCTACATTTTTTTATATATGTATATATATATACTCCTTAAACAATTCTAAAAACAATAAACCAAAACGATGAGATAGAAATAAGAAATAAAAAATAGAAAGAAGCCCATAAACTCAAATCTAAAATGCTGTGAGCAAGAAAAAAAAATATTTTTTTTTTGTTCATATTGTAGCAATTTAAGTGAGTTAGTTTTAATTTAGCCAATAACTAGGACATAGTTTCCAACTAATAAATTTAATTTTATCATTTTTCATCTTCATCAATTTTATCTTTTAATCTTTCATTTTTCATGTATAAAACTTCAGTATTGTATAATTTTTAATACCTTTACTTTTTTTAGTACCTTTACCTAGTTGTTAATTTTTTTTTATTTAATTGTAAATTAATGCATAATTTCATTTATATAATATACCTATATAGAATTAAGTTTTATATGTATCTTAAAACTGTGCTGAATTGAATGTCATAAAAATTCTCTGTATATTTTTGTTTTTTTGTACTTCTCTTTACTGATAAGATAGCTAGTTTAGAAAATTAGCAACTCTGATTTCAAAACTATTTCATATTTACAAATTTGTTGTTATAATTAAGTATTTAAATTTTCAGTGGATACAAATAAGAGTGATCTGCCTTCCTCGGAAGAGCTGTTTGAAATGTATGGTGGTAATGCTAAAAAAAGCAAATCTTACGATCCATATGAAGAAGAACCCATTTTTGTTTCCTCCGAAAAAAAGCCATCATTTGACATTGATTCATTCAAAAATTCACCTTCCTCCTCTGTCAATAAAGTAGTTAAAAGCCAGTAATGTTTTATTTTTATTTTACTTAGTTTTATTGAAACTATTTTGACTTATTATTCACATTTGTGAAGCTTCTCACTTTTAAATGTAATTTTATGTGAATTAATGTTTTATATTTTAAAGCTGCAATTTTTAAACTTCAGTTCAAATTTTTAGTAATTTTTTTCTAATCCATTTCAAGGTATTTGGTCTGAAGAAAATAGTGGTATAAGATGTTGTAGCTGATTGGACAAAATATCAGCATCTAATTTATACAAAAGAAACCTTTATTTTAATGTTATGCATTAGAGTCATATTTAATTGAAAAGATTCTTCCCCAAAATCGATTCTTAGTGATAGAAAGTATGTTGTCTTGTAAGTTTTCCTGTACTAATAACAGATTTTAGTACTTTCTTTTTCCTCAAAAATTTTCTTTGCTTTTTTCTTTCAAACATGTGACATTTTTCTTTCAATTAACTTTCTCTAATTGTTGTTTTTGTCCTTTATTAAATGTGAAATCTTTTTTTAGCTATTATGAGGTTTTTTAGTGTAGGGATCTATTGATGGACTTGAGTACTATTATTAAATAAAAAAATTTGGTAGAAATTAAAGTGACTTTATTTGTTTAAAAATTTCTGCTTAAAGACCAATTTTTATCTGCAATATATTATTTTATTTTATAACTGACGTTTAACATCTTACCCATTTCTGAGTAAACTCTCAATGTTCAATTCTGCAGCCATGTATTTTTGAGTCCTACTCAGAAGAACTTCTGGATCAAACATTAAGACATTCAACCTCTGTGGAGTACTTTTTGATGGATTTATATTACATGAGAAGGAAAACCACCCACTGTCAGCTCGACTATTCTAACTCATGATCTCTCTACCATTGAGGATATTTTTATATCTGTACAGTTTTAGATGGTGCGAAGTAGGAGCAGGATCCGTATCAACCAGCCACTGCTGGGATTCGAGCCTGGGTCATCTCATTGAGAGGAATGCTCTATCCCTTGAGCCACCATGGTTCTATAATCTGCAGGACAGGCATTAAAATTTTGTGTATCATTTTTAAAATCTATATTAAAAATGGTGATTAAAACACATTGCATTCTGAATTCAACCTTTTAAAAATGAGAATTATAAAAAAAAAAAATTTCTGAAATATTATTTTACAAGTTTTTAGCAAAATATGATAACAGCTTATTTAAAACTCGAGCTTAACCCACTGACGGTTCTGCACGTAAAAAGTAGCATTTTAACCTGAAGTTTTCTAAACATAGCAAAACCTGTTTTTACACGTTAATAGATGGAGAAATAGTGTATAGGGGAGGAACATTCTCTCAATTTTGCCTATTCACTAAACCACCAGTGGATTAATATAATCCATAGTTGTGCTTCCCCAATGGAAAATCTTAACCTAAAATTTGAAAAATTAATCTTTGCATTTTATAGAATATTGTGTTATAGTGTTATATTGATAATTTCACATGTCATTTAACTTAACTACTAATCATGGCAACATATATCTGAAAAAAATCAATGTTCATATTTTAAAATAATTTTGAATACAAGTAGTTTTGACACAAAAGTATGCCTTTAAGTATTTATAATCGACAGATCTTCTACTGTATTTATTGCTAGCAATAGTTTTTTAAATTCCAATCTGAGTGTTCTGTCCAAAAATATTTCCTAATTTTCGAATTTTTTTTCTTTCTTTTTATCCGTGTTTATGAGTTCGTATTTTAAATTAATTAATAAAATAATGTACTTTTTTAAGGTTCTTTTCACTTGGGTCTGTGCCAAGCAGTAAAGAAAGTTCTTCTGGATACTTTTCTTCTCCTTCATCTACCAATAACAGCATCAATGAAGATTTTTTATCTAATTCATTAGCATCTGATTCCTCAATTCATGTCCTGACTTCACCAGCTGAACCAGAAAGAGATGCAAATCTATTAGATGAGTCTGCTCGAAGTAATAAAGAAAATTTAATCAATAGGTATTATATTTGTTTTTTAAAAAGTATCTTTCCATTTACATTCTTAGAACATAGTATAGTTGTTCATATATGTTTCCCCCTTATTTATATTTTTTGCTTTGGGATCAAGTTTTCCTATTAAAATTGCAATATTTTCACATTCAAAATAAAATGTGGACGTTTTGTATTAATTATTATACCTTTGTGTTTTCTTTTATTGGCACTATATGCTCTGCCTCACACTAGACTTCAACTGGCATTGAAAATTGAACAAGTTCATAGCTACAAGTTGCAAAATTGCAAGAAAAATTTAAACCAAGTGTAATAGCTTTTGATTTCTTTGATAACACTGTATGTTGATTTCAGTATTAAGTTGCCAAGAAGGGAAGTTAAGAAGCATATTAGATAAAGCTAAAAAAATTTTAATTAAGTAATAAAAAATTATTCTTTTGAAGTACCCTGCGGGATTCCTGAAAGTAAAAATTTTTTTGTAAAGAGGAAAATAACTTATAGTTTCCTACCTATGTTTACTTCATAAACAAAAAATAGATTAGATTGCAAAAAGGAATTAAATTGAAATGATGTTCATTTTTCTCTTTTTTGTTGTATTTGATATATTTATGTAGCATAAAGTTCAACCTTTAAAAATCGTAACAAGCTACTAATAACTCATTTAAGGAGGAACCTTCAACCTATGTTTAGAAATAATCTATTTATAATTAAAAGTGGTAAATTTTTTCTAACCATGTTAACCCCCATAATTTTATTTAAATACATTAAAGCTTAATTTATTTACATTAATTGAAGAATTTGATTTAATAAAAGAAATAGCTAGAATTTAATTTATTAAAAGAATTTTGAATTTGAAAAATAGTTTTTCTTTTTACAATCTGTCTTAAAATCCATATGCATAAGCTTGCTAAATAATTTTCCCATTAAGTTCATGGTAAAGCTCCATATGTTTAACAATAAAGACCCTACATATCCACTAAGTTATGAATAAAAAGGATGTAAGATATTTCTAAATTGCATAAAGGGTAAATTTCATATAAAAAATTTTTTTTGAAAATTAAAACATTACATTAAAAATATCTTTTATTGAATAAATGAAACTTTTTGCATCAATATTTAGGTTAGAGATAGATTGAGTTAAATATATTAATTTTTAAATTGGTAATTTATGCTTAGTCAGAAAATGTAACTATTTAACAAAAATGTTTTTTTTTTTTTCAAGGTTTGCCAAAAAGAAACCTACTGAAGTTAGTCCAGTGCTGAGTGAGGATAAAGATAAGGATATTCCAAAAACACCTAACGATAAAAAAGCATCGGTATTAGACATTTTCAGCTCAGAATCAACTATAGCCACTTCCACCATTTCATCCATGCAAAAATCTGCCAAAATATTGTCCCAAACTGCAGAAGTATCTGTAGTAAAACTAAAACCAAGGAACTTATTCTGCAAAAAGAATAAACTAATCACCACTAAAATAGAAGATTACAAATGGACGAAAGAAGAAAGCCCTCCAAAAGCAACTGAAGCTGATAAAAGTTGTCAAAAAAGTATAGAAGATTCTCCAAAGACAGACAGTGTGGAGAAAAGTCCCTTGAAGGAAATATCACCTTATTTCTTAAATATAAGTGACAATCAGAAACTTAGTGATGCATCTCAAGATGATTCTGTGATAACTATTTTAAGTGAAACAGTGATGATCCTGATCCTATTGAAGGAAAATCCTCACCCAATACTGATGTTAAGAAGAATACAAAACATTCCAGTTTAAATAGTAAGTGTTTGTAAAATATTTTTTTATTTCGTTTGTCAACTATAAACTATTATTTAAGAAAATGTTTTTCTACTTGCTTTTCATAATTTAGTTTTGCTTGCTGTAGACAGTAATTCTTTAATGTGATAATACAGTAGAATCTTGATCAACTGTTTGTTTCTCATAAAACCATTTATTGCGAAAAATGGAATCGAGAAAAGGACGAATGCAGGTCACATAAAACAATAAAATAATGATTTGAAAGCATATAAAAGGTAGAAAAGATTAACTGAACTTGAAAATAGTTAAATTTTCAATAAGCATTAAAAAATTTAATTGAAAAATTGTGTGCTTACTGTAAAAATAATATGATGCAAAAGAAAGATGAGTGAACTGATTTATTTATTTAAAATATAGGCAATTTTAGTTTGAAGATACTCATTTTTTTCTTTAGCACAAACAATTAATTTTTGACATTTGTAACTGCTGTTCATTTTCTGTATGTTTGTATGAATGCAGAAAGTTCCCAAGGCTTTGAGGCCTTCCGCAAATGGTTGTAGATCCATTTTGCTGTCTATATCGGTATCACTTTGCTCTTCCTCAACTTCTGCTACCATTTCTTGATTCAACAACTTCACAAGTTTTCAATGTTTTTCTCAACTGATGCATTAACATCAAATGTGATGTTTGGGGCGTTCTCTCTAAACTGTAGCAAATCCTTATTTTCTTCCTAATCATTAGCATCATAAGTTACTGTTTCTGCTCATAAAACCAAATAATGTCATTTTTTAAGTTTAAGCAAACATAAATGTTAAAATTAATCTTTTAACTATTTTTCTTTTTAAAATTATTTTAATTTGTTCATTATGTTATACTATTAAATGCTTTATTCAAAGACTTCCCCCGATTTATTCTTGCTTTTAGATAAACTCAGTAAATGTCGTTCAATTGGTCTTTCAAAGAAAAGAAAAAGTACTGGCACGACAGCAAGAAAAGAATCTCTCCTAAATTTTAATTTTACTAGGTATGCATCTTATTTTTCTTAATTTTATTTTTGTTATTTTGATAAATGTCTACTTATTGATGTAGGTAATAAACTTTTTTGTTTATTTTTTACAGAAAGACTGTTTCTGAAAAATAAAGATAAGAATACTGTTTTTAAAATCATTTACTTGTGTGTTT
>NC_092213.1:50015943-50018762 GCF_043381705.1 Parasteatoda tepidariorum | reverse complement strand
GCTCAATAGATGGCGCTCTGCGCAGTAATTTAAAATCATTAGTTTCTAATCAGTTTCCTCCATAACACTGTACCATCATCATCATCCTTCTTGTTATTAAATATATTTTATGTTAAAATGCGTTTGTTATGATTGAAACCCCGAGATCTGAGATCATATCACCGTATTTAAAACTGTCATTCAGTTTTGCTATAATGTTGAATAGGCATGTTCACGTGTAATTTTTCCCTATGTTATAACGTTTGGCATTTTTAACTAAATTTTATTATTTCAATTTTCGAATTATAACTTCGACAGTACTAATAATTTTAATTTCATTTTTTAGAAATTACCCTTCTGCATTTTAATTAAAGCATAGTTATTATTTTTTTAACATGAAGTCAATGCCGAGCAAAAGATTAAGCTTTTAAAAACTGTATTCACCAAGTATTTTATAAATTATTTATAATCAACTTAATAAATTTGTGATCCGATAATTGAAAATCAAGAATATGAATATGCCTACTTCCTCCCCCCCCGGACATTTTTATTTATGTCTTTCCTTTTCCTTCAATACAGCCGTGATTTATTTATATATCTAAGGATAATTTCATTGAAAGAGCTGGTAAGTAATTTTACAATAAGTTTGAACTTTATTTTCATTAAAGAAAATACTTAGTTTACGTTTTTATTAATAATATTAAGTGCTTAATTAGTTCAATTAACTCGAGATTTGTTTTTTAAATCTATTTCCTTCTTTAGAAAAACTTCACCAATTTAGAATAATATGTAACAAGAATTTATTTTTAAAATTATAATTACTTCTTCTTGAATGTTTAATTACAATAATTGAATTGTCAGAACAGTGTAGCATGAGTTAGAATAAAGGTTTTGTTTTAAACGTATTTTGCTAATCAATAATTAGCAACTTTAAAAGAAATACTAAAAAACTTTTTTTTTAAATATACTCATTTAAAAGATTGTTCTTTTCCTAAATTAAAACTAAGTCTTTGTTTTTATATTTGTTTAGTTTCCAGTAATCTCCAAAGGGAGAAAGGATCAGGTTTGTTTCTTTCATAATTCAAACAACTCCTACATCATGAAGCCCATCCCACTCCAGACGATTTGTGAAAACGTCATTTTTGCCGTTCTTGGCCACGCCCCCTCAAAAAACTCCCCGCAGGCACTCGTAGGGATCTCGCCAAATTTTGGCGTAGATCACGATACGGAAATGACGGTAAAAACCGTCATGTGTCAAAAACTTGCCAACCCTAGGTTAGTAATTAAAAAATACTTTTGGTTATGTGTTGAATTTAGAGAACTAATATGCAAACCGATGTTTTCACTATCCTAAAAAATATATGAAGTCTAGTTTTCTAAAATTAAAAACTAAAGTTTTTTTTTAAATTTTATTTAAAGCACATATAAGATATTTTTGATTATATGCATGTAGGCTCTAACTCTGTGAGATTCGCAAGCGTTTTAATTTCTTAAGAGATATATAATAAGTATTTGTAGTTGAACTCAATTAGACGACTTTTAGCGAGGCCGAACAAATTCAAAATTATATAAAATCTTTAAAGAGCGTGTTGTCGTGAAATACTTGAAAATCCAAAGCTGGATATCTGGTTAGAATTCAGAAAGATCAAACCTGCCAAAAACTTCTATTTAAGCCTATAGGATCAACAAAAATAGTAGACCTCACCTTAGATGGATTAACGATCTTCAAAAAGAATGGAAATTCTGAAAACGGAAAATTGAGGGACAGTTACCAAACAAAGAGACGTATGAGAAAGATTTCTGGAGAACGCCAGGGCCCACGTAGGGCTGTTGTGCCTCTGAAAAAGAAATATGAATGTGTATTTTAATTTTGTCCCCTTGAAAAATTAAGCACTTTCAACACCCAGGAATGTATTTATATTTTATTTATTATAATAAAGTTATGATTATATAATGTTATAATAATTAATTTAAAAGAGATTTTGAACTTCCGAACAAGAGGAAATGGTAATTGGAGGTATGTTAGTGTGAATTTCATGTATACTAATTGTCAGTTTACAATTTAAAAACTTAAAGAAGGAAATAATTTGTAGTTTAATCTGAACTACTTAAAAAGCATGATATAGTCAGAAACTATTACCAAATTCTGATATTTTTTTCTGAATGATAATCTGAACAAATCTGCTATTTCTGTGTGCATGTATTGGCTACATATTTTTCATTATTATTATTTAAAGTTTTGTTGATATGTTTGCAAATAACAAAATATTATTATAGGCATGTAAAAAGAAATCTATTGATTGTATTGTTGCTCCATATGAAGCAGATGCACAAATGGCTTACTTAGACAAAATAGGGGTGACACAGCTGACAATTACTGAGGATTCTGATTTGATACTTTTTGGCTGAACCAAAGTATGCTATGCTTACAATTACTTTGAATTTTTCTTAAATTAAAATGAACTTGGTTCTTAACAAATATGCATACATGCCTGCTGTTAATTCTAACAAATGAAGGTGTTATGTACTATGCTTATTACAATATAGTTAGGTTTTGTTTTAGGTTTACTAGCAGCAGGGTTGGGTTTTTGACGTCAAAAAGTGGTTTTTGACATGACAAGGGTATAATACTGGTTTAAACCGTCAAAAACCCGTCAAAAACTGAAGTATGCCAAGAAAATATATAAACTTCAAAACTACCAAAAGTTGCCATGCATTATATTGAAATTTAATTATACTATAGGTAATCAGCAGGTTTTAAAATATTTTTTAATTAAAATTAAGGTAAAATAACAGATTTAAAATCTCAGAAATTTATATTCAAATGCATGTGCAGAAAA